>NC_049206.1:54487439-54489939 GCF_013347855.1 Anguilla anguilla | reverse complement strand
GTTGCCCGGGGTGACGCTTGGAGCGACAGATCGGACGTCGTGTTTCACCGATTGATTCAAAATACGATCGCGCTGCAGAAAAGCTTTTTACTTTTTACAATGCGTGGGGGAGTTTTTCTGATTGGACGGGGCGAGTGCGTACGTTTACGCTAACCCCAGGGGCAGCGCTACGGCGACAGCTGACCGCCTCGCTCCGTTGTAGCGCTCGTCATTCCCGTAATGTTTAAATCCTCTGTCGGGGTAAATCGGGGAGAGGCATTAAGCTTTAGGCCGGACTGATGCCCGGATTTCTCCTGGTGACAAATGGATGTCTCTCGGAGACCCGGGAGACTGGGAGAGACGCGCCCAGCTGTCATTCCCGTCCCTCGCAGCGATCGCCTGACCTCCTCAGAGTGTCGTCCGCGCGCCGGAGGGGTCGCTCTTAACAAGGGAGTCGTCACGCAGGCCAGCGGCGGCATAGCCGCGCGTCCACGCCCAGCCTAAGTGTCCTTTGTTGTTCGAAATGGAATCGTTGGTGGCGTACAGGCTGTTCATTTCCCCCCTGGAAACACTGCACCTTTTCCCCCCCACACGCTCTCCAGTTCAGAAACCGTCGCTGGGCTCTGTCACCTGTCCTCTAACAGGCACTGACATGAACACAGTGACCCCTTAAGCCTTGGAAGAGTAGTGCTTCTGGATTGTTTTTTTTTTTGTTTTTTTTTCAAAATTCAGTAGTGATTGTGACATCAGCAACAGAATGTCCGGTCAAGAGCATTCTAATCGCACACATGATATGATGTAGCACCTTGAAGGGTTAATGGAGCTGTTTAGAAGTTGCCACCCATACAAGTGCCACCCTTAAAAGTGTGCTGCCCTTGTTTCTGAGGATGGAGATTGGCCATCAGTCAGCGTGTGTGAAACGGTGCGGCGTTGTGAGCGCTAAATTTAGCCTCCCTTCAAGGTGTCGTCACCAGAAATGAATGAAACGCAGACACTTCCCCTGCTCTGTCCTGCCTCTGGACGAAAGTTTGAATGCTGGAGCCTGCAGACTCCTTTAATCTGTGTGTGTGTGTGTGTGTGTGTGTGTGTGTGTGTGTGGAGGAGAGGGACTGATAAAAGCAAGACTGTCCCGGTCTGTCCTTTCTATTAATAGCCCACAATACGACTGGCCTCGCTCGCAGAAGCTTTGAGGAACTCTGAGAGAGCTTTGAGCTAACGCCGCACGCCCTCCTCCCGCACGGGCCAAGTGTGGAGGAATAGCCGGAGTCCCCCTTTCCCCCTCACGCAGGTCCCCACGAGCCGGGACCTCCTGACGCAGGGTCACTTCCTCTTACCGCCGATTTCGAGCTGGTAGCCGATGTTGGCCGGCCAGCTCGTGGCTGTTCCTCGGCACCGTTGCAGCCGCACTCTGACCGAAGCCCCCCGTGCCCCCCCCCCCGTTCCCCCCCCCCCCCCCGCAGAGAAAGCCGCGCTGATGTCGATGGCGGACAGCGAGGTGCAGAAGAGCGACATTTCGTCCAGCAGCCAGGGGATGGTGGAGAAGGAGGCCCTGGCGCCGCTCCTGCTGGAGGTGAGCGCGGGACGGGGGGTGGGGGGGGGGGTCTGGGGGTCATCTCATTTTCTGTCCTCGCCTTTCAGAGGAAACATCCACGTGCGCTAGACATGCTGTTAGACACACGGGCTTCTCCGTCACCCGCAGCCCCTATTGTGTGTCTGTGTTTTGACTGTAACTGTGTTTTGTGTGCTGTTTTGTACATTTTTAACGGGAGTCTATTCAACTCAGTCCAGTTTGAAATGAAAACCCAAAACCGCCTTTCGCATTTTTGGCGCAAACGCTTCCTAGCTAAGACGATAGGTTCGTCCGAGCACGCTAAATTCAAACCTAGCGATTCAAGCAAACGGTTTGCATTTTGGGGAAAAAAAAAAAAAACGTTCAGAGAGCTTTGGGAGTCCGAGTCAGCGTTGCTGTCCTCCCCTGTGCCCACGTCAGGCCCCTGCGTCCGTGCCACGGTGGCCCCTGGCCCACTTTTTCGGACGCGCCTCCTCCCCACCTTTGTGTGGAACTCTTCCTCCGGACGGCGGGGGCGGGGAGGGGCGGGCGGGCGGGGGATAGGTTTTCACTCTTTTGTGCGGTTCCCCGCAGGCGCTGGACGGGTTCTTCTTCGTGGTGAACGGAGAGGGCCGGATCGTGTTCGTGTCGGAGAACGTGACCGGCTACCTGGGCTACGCCCAGGAGGAGCTGATGACCTCCAGCGTCTACAGCATCCTCCACGTGGGGGACCACAACGAGTTCGTCCGCAACCTCCTCCCCAAGAGCCTGGGTGAGCCGCCCTTTTTTTCTTTTTTTGTTTTTTTTCCCATCATGGCCGCCGCTGGTCTGGCGGAGAGCGGGGGGGTTGAGATCACGCGGAGGCTGTAACGCGCGCGGGGGTCACAGAAGCTCCAAACGGTGTAGCCGTGCAGCCGCGTCTCTGGCCAGAGCCTTTTAGCCACCAGATCAGTGTAATCCGCGGGGGATGTG
>NC_049206.1:54277439-54484939 GCF_013347855.1 Anguilla anguilla | reverse complement strand
GTGTGTGTGTGCATGTGTGTGCGTGCGTGTGTGTGTGTGTGTGTCTGTGTGTGTGTGTGTGTGTGTGTGCAGTGATGGCCCACGGCACGGCCATCAGCCCAGTGTACCGCTTCACCCTCAGCGATGGGACGCCCCTCAGTGCCCAGACCCGCTGCAAATTCTGCTGCCCCCCCAACCCCGACGTGCAGCCCTTCATCATGGGCATCCACACTATCGACAGGTACCGCCCCCGTACCCACGGCAACGCTCAACCCATGGCTCCACGTCACATGCACATAAACACAAGCAGCAGCAGATTACTGCTGGACCACAGCATATTGCACCCTGGTTAACTGCCAGTATCCAGCATGCGATCAGTGTGAGGCTATACCAGGGCTGCCCAGCCCTGCTCCTGGAGATCTACCAGCCTGTCATTTCAACCCTAATTTGGCACGCCTGGTTCTACTAATTAGCAGCTCAGTGAGTTCTCTAGCTGTTGGATGAGGTGCGCTTTGTTAGGGCTGTACTGAAAACCTTACAGGATGGTAGATCTCCAGGAACAGGGCTATGCAGCTCTGCCTTTGGGTAATCACCGCACCTCTCCACTCCCAACGAAGTGCGGCAGCTGACCTGTACGTTTTCTGTAGCTTTGCTTCCCTCTTTGCGTTTAGCGGCTCTGTTCATAGCGCCTTTCCCTTCCCGTGTGTCCTTCCGCAGGGAACACAACACTGCTAGCTCTCAGGAAAACACTACCCCCAGCCTTCCACCCACCCACGGGAGCCCGTCTCCCGCCCAGCCCTCCCGCTCCCCCGCCGTCCAGCCGGGCAGCGAGCTCAGCCAAGCCCCAGGCCTCGGCCTGCATCTCAACAACGGCGGCCCCGGCTCGGCCGCGGGCTACCTGACGCCCAGCCGCATGTGCCCGCCGCAGCAGGTCAGCAGCCCGTCCCCCCTGGGCAGCCCCCTGGGGGCCACCCCTACCTCGTTCGTGTCGCCGCGGCCGCCGCGCGGCAGCCCCGGGCTGGGCGGGAGCCCGCGGGTCCCCGGGAACCCCTTCTCGCCCTCCACGCCGAGCCTGCACTCCCCCGCGGGCACGCCCAGCGGCAGCAGCAGCAGCGGCGGCGGCGGACTGAGCCGCCAGGCGTCCGGGGGCGAGGGGGGCGGCCTGGGGCTGTCCCTGCCCTCCCCCCTCCCGCAGAGACCCACGGCCCCCGCCCCGGCGGCCAAGCTCCCCGACCACCCCGTCCCGCCGGCCCCCGAATCCAGGGAGGACCCCGGCAAGGCCCCGCCGCAGCTGGGCAACCCCAAACTCAACCAGCTCCTGGACGCCTGCGCCGGGGGGCGGGGCCCCGAGCCGGAGGCCCCGCCCTCGCTCCCCGGCCAGTGCCCCGCCTCCCACAGCTCCCTGACGGAGCGGCACAAGATCCTGCACCGCCTCCTGCAGGACAGCAGCCCCTCGGAGCCCGCCGAGGGGGTGAAGAAGGAGCCCCAGCTGAAGAAGGAGCTCGCCAGCAGCCCCGGCGGCGGGACGGGGGCCAAGGACGCCTCCGACCAGCACCAGGACCACCAGCTGCTGCGCTTCCTCCTGGACACGGACGAGAAGGACCTGGAGAACCTCCCGCCCCCAGCCACCCTCAGCCTGCAGACCATCCGCGTGAAGACGGAGAGGAAGTCCAGCACGGAGACCCCCTGCACGGCCGTCGGCTCCCCCCAAGCCGGCGAGCGGCCCGGCAACACGGTACTGCCGCCTCTCTACCGCCCCCTGCCTGAACCCGCAGTGCATGCGCTGTGTATCACGCTCCCAAACCCAGTAACCCTGTACTGCCGCCTCTCTACCGCCCCCTGCCTGAACCCGCAGTGCATGCGCTGTGTATCACGCTCCCAAACCCAGTAACCCTGTACTGCCGCCTCTCTACCGCCCCCTGCCTGAACCTGCAGTGCATGTGCTGTGTATCATGTTCCCTAACCCAATAACACGGTACTGCTGCCTCTCTACCGCCCCCTGTCTGAACCTGCAGCGCGCACACTGGATATCATGTTCTCTAACCCATTAACGCGGTACTACTGCCTCTCTACCGCCTCTCTACCGCCCCCTGCCTGAACCTGTAGGGCGCGCGCTGTGTATCCTGCTGATTCATGCATGCCTGTGTGCAGCATGTGCGCTAACAGCATTTCATTGCCTGGAGCGGGGGTTCGGGGTGTGTGGTGGCGTCAAGATGGGTCGCATGAATTTATTAAGAATTCAAGCTGACCCCCCTACGCTCCACCCGCAGTTAGTCATTAAATCAAACGGAACACTGTGCTGGCCAGAGGACCTGCGGCTTTGTTGACTTTTGATAAAAAAAAAGATTTTGGCCTGGATTCCGGTTGGGTGAGAGAAAGTGTAATCGCTCATTGATTGTGCCCTGAAAGTTTAGGAACCCCTGCTTAGAGGCCGGAGGGTATCTTATTTTATCATTCGCCTTTTAACTTGTCCCTCTGCCACTACATCCTCTTGTACTGTCCCATTACCCACTGCCTTTGGAAAGGTGGTGCTGTGACCCTGACCTTTGTCATGTGCGTGTGTGTGTGCTCGTCTGTGTGTGTGTGTGTGTGTACACAGCCGTTCCCCAGCGCTGATCTGGACACGCTGACCCAGCTGCTGCCGGCCCTGAGGGGGGGGGCGGGGCCCCAGGCGCCGGAGGACCAGGGCGCGTCGCAGCCTGCGGAGGCCCACATTCCCCGGGGCGTGAGCGTCAAGCAGGAGCTGTCCAGCGCGGCGGGCCGGGGTGAGGGGGCGAGGGGGCGTGGCCAGGGGCGGGGTCAGGGGCGGGGCTTCTCTGCGTGCACGCCTGCGTCGGTCCTCCCTGACCGTCCGGCTCCTCCTCCTCCTCCTCCTCCTCCTCCTCCTACCCCCCCAGCCTTCGCCGACGGCGCCGGCCTCCAGAGCCAGTCGCCCTTCGAGTTCCGCAGCCCCTCCACCCCCAGCCAGGGCCAGGGAGACCCCTTCCAGCCCCCGAAGGACGGCAGCCCCTACCCCCCCGAGGCGGGGCACGGGAACGCCTTCAGCGCCGGCGCAGGTACCCGGCCCCGCCCCCCTCGCTCTCCCCCCCCCCCCCCCCCCACGCGGCGCCAGGTGTCATGTGACCGGGCAGTGGCGGTAATGGCGGTGTGATGTTTTTCCGCAGGGCTGTCCAAGATGGAGATGGCGGGGCCTCAGCAGTTCCAGCCTGAGGCGCTGCCTTTCGACGGGACCCTGGGCAGCGCGACCCCGGCCCCCCACCCCTCGCCCCAGGAGTGAGTACAGCCCCGCCCACCGGCACGCCCAATCACAGCTCATCTTGCTCTCTCCATCTCTCTCTTTATCACTAATTTGTGAACGACATGCCCTGTTTGAGTGAAACTTGGGCTTGGGGGGGGAGTTTTTCGCGTGGCGGACGATACAGGGAAAATGAAGGTTTAGTTTTTAACCTCACAGTGAAACAGCTGCTGCGTTATAATTTCTGTTGTGAACACGGTGTGATGAACTGGATTATATGAAAGAAAGATAAAGGAGTTTAAAATTTCTCTCTCTCTCTCCCTCTCCCTCTCTCTCTCCCTCGTCTCTCTCTCTCTCTCTCTCTTTCCCTCCAACTCTCTCTACATCTCTCTCTCTCTCTCTCTCTCGTCTCTCTCCCTCTCTCTCTCTCTCTCTCTCGTGTCTCCCTCTCTCTCTACATCTCTCTCTCTCTCTCCCCTGTGTCTCCCCCTCTCCCTCTCTCTCTACATCTCTCTCTCTCTCTCCCCTGTGTCTCCCCCTCTCCCTCTCTCTCTCTCCCTCCCCCTCTCTCTCGTCTCTCTCTCTCCCCCTCTCTCCCTCTCTCTCTCTCTCAGGCCTTGCACGCCGCTGGATGAGATGCTGTGCCCGCCCACCACGCCGGAGGGGCGGAACGACGAGAAGGCCCTGCTGGAGCAGCTGGTGTCCTTCCTGAGCGGCACGGACGAGAGCGAGCTGGCCGAGCTGGACCGGGCGCTGGGCATCGACAAGCTGGTGCAGGTGAGCCGCCGCCGACTGTTCCGGAACGTCTGGAGCACCCGGGGGGTGGGGTGCAGGGGCGGGCGGTGGGGTGCAGGGGCGGGCGGTGGGGTGCAGGGGCGGGCGGTGGGGTGCTGGGGTTGGTGGGGGGGGGGGGGGTGCAGGGGCGGGCGGTGGGGTGCAGGGGCGGGCGGTAGGGTGCAGGGGCTTCAGCGTTCGGGGGAAAAGGTGGCTGAGTTTCTCTTGTGTCGGCAGGGCGGCTGCCTGGACCCCGTCTCCCAGCGGTTTCCCTCTCCGGCCCCGCAGGCGGCCCCCGGGCGGTGGGGTGCAGGGGCGGGCGGTGGGGTGCATGGGGCGGGCGGTGGGGTGCAGGGGTTGGTGGGGGCGGTGGGGTGCAGGGGCGGGCGGTGGGGTGTAGGGGCTGGTGGGGGGGGTGGGGTGCAGGGGCTGGTGGTGGGGTGCAGGGGCGGGCGGTGGGGTGCAGGGGCGGGCGGTGGGGTGCAGGGGCGGGCGGTGGGGTGCAGGGGCTGGTGGTGGGGTGCAGGGGTTTGGTGCGTTCGGGGGAAAAGGTGGCTGAGTTTCTCTTGTGTCGGCAGGGCGGCTGCCTGGACCCCGTCTCCCAGCGGTTTCCCTCTCCGGCCCCGCAGGCGGCCCCCGGGCCGCCGGACCCCAAGCTGCCCGGCTACCCCGCCCAGTTTCCCCCCGGCTCCCCGCAGTTCCCCCCCGAAATGGGCCGGGCGCAGGGCATGGGGTTCGGGGCCCCCCGGCCCCCGTTTCCCGGGGGCATGAACATGGCGATGCGCCCGACCATGGCCAGACCCCCCGGCCTGCCCAACCAGCTGAGGCTGCAGCTCCAGCAGCGTCTGCAGGGCCAGCAGCAGGTAAAGCACTGCGTCCCCACACTGCCGCTACACAGCCTCTCACTGTACCACACACTGCGTCCCCACACTGCCGCTACACAGCCTCTCACTGTACCACACACTGCGTCCCCACACTGCCGCTACACAGCCTCTCACTGTACCACACACTGCGTCCCCACACTGCCGCTACACAGCCTCTCACTGTACCAGTACACACACACTGCGTCCCCACACTGCCGCTACACAGCCTCTCACTGTACTAATACACACACACACACACACACTGTGTCCCCACACTGCCGCTACACAGCCTCTCACTGTACTAATACACACACACACACACTCTCTGTGTCCCCACACTGCCACTACACAGCCTCTCACTGTACTAATACACACACACACACACACACTGTGTCCCCACACTGCCGCTACACAGCCTCTCACTGTACCAGTACACACACACTGCGTCCCCACACTGCCGCTACACAGCCTCTCACTGTACCACACACTGCGTCCCCACACTGCCACTACACAGCCTCTCACTGTACCAGTACACACACACTGCGTCCCCACACTGCCACTACACAGCCTCTCACTGTACACACACACACACACACACACACTGTGTCCCCACACTGCAGGTACACAGTCACACACACACTATGAAAAGTGTCCGGAGCAGCCCGTGAGTTTGTTTCTCCTCCCTCCCCCAACGCCCCCCACCCCACCCCAGATCCTGCAGCAGAACAGACTGGCAGCCATGAGCCAGTTCCCCGGCGGGGGTCACGTTGCCATGGGGATGCCCCAGGGCATGCAGCAGACGCAGATGCCGTCGCAGGTGAGGCCGGGGATCGGAGGGCTCCAGGGACGCCGCCGCCACCGCCATGTTTCTTACGCTTCGGCTGGAAGTGACAGTTTGGGTTTTATGTGAAAGGGAATATGCATAGTTCTCCCCCCTCCTTATGTTCATTTTAAATGAGCAGTTTACAGGGTGCTGGCAGGCAGGTGTGTGCGTCGAGCGTGCGCTCCTGTCAGTCGCAGAGTTTTAACGAGCCTTAGCGTTTCCGCCGATGACGTGACGGAGGTCGAGAAAAGGAAGTGGGATGGGGAGGGACGGGGGGGGGAACCGCAGTTTGTGTTTTAGGAAGAACATCGATTCTAAAACGGGGCTCGCTTCCCTAAATGTTACCGCGCTCCTCTCGGAGGGGGAGAATGTGGTTTGAAGTGCCTTTACGCGACCGGCACGTCCATTAGAAACGATTAAAGTTCCAAAGGGGTGAACTTAAGACTTCTCAGCTACATGGCCTTCATCGAGGCGTGGTCCACTTTTCTCTCCGAGGTTGTGATTACCGGCACCCTGACTGGCCAGTTGACCAGTCGCAGAGCTGTGGGCGGTGGGCGCTTGATATTGATTGGCGTTCGCGTCTGACTCCCCCCCCCCCCCCCCCCCCCCAGCCTCCCCTGAACGCGCAGATGCTGGCGCAGAGACAGCGGGAGCTCTACAGCTTCCAGCACCGGCAGCGCCAGCTCCTGCAGCAGAAGGTGATGCTGATGAGGCAGGGGATGGCCGCGGGGCCCATGGGGCCCGCCCGCATGCAGAAGGGCCCCCAGCAGCAGCCGCTGCAGCCGTCGCAGTCGCCGCAGCAACAGCAGCAGCAGCAGCAGCAGCAGCCGCAGTTCGCCTACCCGCCCAGCTACACGCCGGCCGGAGGGAACCCGCCCACCTCCCCCAGCCACTTCAGCCCCATGGGCGGGGCTCTGGACCCCAAGATGGCCGCCAGGGGCGCCATGGCAAACCAAGGCATGATGGGAAATATGCAGGGCCAGTTTGGGGGCGCGGTCAACTCCCCAGTGCAGCCCAGTCTTTTCCAGCAGTTTGGAGGCTCAGGTCAGTCCCTGGTGTGGAGTGTGTGGAGATCAGTGTGTGGAGATCTCGCCTCTCGTTTTTGCCCATAAATTCAGTAGTCTGCAGGGAAATCTCTGTTTAACAAACTAGGTCACTATTCTTCGTGTCAGCAATACAGCGCTTAGGTAATTCTTACATTTCTGCGTAAGTGTGCTGGGCTGAGGTTGAGCATGTGTCTCGCTGTTCAGGAATGGGCCAGCAGGGGGAGCCACCATTTCCCCCATCCCTCAGCCCCACCAGCCCGCTGCTTTCGCCGCAGATGTCCGCCTCCCAGAGTCCTCTGCTCCAGCAGACGCAGCCGCCGCCCGGCTACCAGTCACCTGACATGAAGAGCTGGCAGCAAGGCGGCATGGGCAACAACAGGTACCGTTTCCACGGCAGCGCACGACGGATGAACGAGCCTTTGAGAGTGGCAGTAGGCATTACATTACAGGCATTTAGCAGACACTCTTATCCAGAGCGACTCACACAGCTTTTTACATAGCGTTTACAAAGCATCCATTTATACAGCTGGATATATGCTGAAGCAATGCAGGTTAAGCACCTTGGCTCAAGGGTACAACGGCAGTGTTCTGGCGAGGAATCGAACCTGCAAGCATTAGGTTACGAGCCCAGCTCCTTGCCCATTACAGTGCCACCCATAGGCGTTTGGCATGGAGCGCCTTCGCGTATGGATTCAGAATTCCGTCGTATCGGCTTGGACGCGTTGCACAGGTGCGAGAGGAGGCGTGAAGAATCCGGTCGGTTTTCACGCCGGGTAATTTCAAAACATTTCCGTCCACCGAGGTACTTGACTTAGCGTCCCTACTGCCAGCGTGTTAAATGTGTTACCGAGTATTGCATAATCCCCGAACGCCTGGTTGTCTGAAAATGTGACGCCGAAATCCAAAAATGGAAGAATCACAGCCAGATCGCGGTTTCTTTTTTTTTTTTTTTTCTCGTCGTCTTTTTTTGTAGAGCCAAGAATCTTGCTGCTGGGTTATTACATTACACACCGCAGTCATTACACTACGATCACTTGGCAGATCCAGAGTGAGTTACAGTAGTGGAGAACAAGACTGTTCATGTTCACTTTAAATGTGAAAACCACATTTAACCTATGAACCACAAGCAGTGTAGCGTCAGATCAAATACGTCTTTCTAACATTTTAATAGCTCCTGTACATTTGTAAATACCTGTCAATCCTCAATATATTAGCTGAGGTTCTAGCAATGAACTACTCTGTGACACAAATAAATAGGTTTTTTTTTTTTTTTTTTGTATTTGGTGGCGGATCTTTGGTGTTTCTCATTGGCTCACAGTCTTTCCTGCTCATAATTCATTGGCTGTGGAATTTGTTTGCTGACTGACCTCTCCAGAGGGGCAGAGTCCGTTTTGCTGTGCTCTCACAATCACTATCTTTGCCACACGTTGAAAGAAAGGGGGGCGACCATTCCAGTGCTGACGACACGCTTGCTGAAGGCTGCCTCAAGCAAGCGGTTTCACACAAATTGTGATTGGTCTTTGTGTGTGTGATTGACAGCATCTACAACCAGTCTGGGCAGAATACACCTCAGGCCTTCGGGCAGCAGGGCGTGTACAACAACATGAGCATCACGGTGTCGATGGCTGGAGGCTCCGGGGGCGTGGCCTCCCTACCTCCCATGGGACCACCTGTTGGCATGGGCAACAGTTCCCTGGGCAACGTCAGTTCCATGTGCAACGATCAGGTCAGTCCCCCACACCGCGCTGAAACCAGAACCATGGAGTGCAGTCGACCTAGAATCATGTTTTTTTTTTTCCCCCACCTCAAAAAGAGAGAAATAATTGTGTGTTTCTAGTGCTAACCCTTGGATTTTTTTACTCATCTTTCGCTCCAAATCCTTGTTTGCTGTTAGCAGTTAGCAGTTAGCGGTTAGCGCTCGCTGTTTTAGCCACTGACCGAGCAGAAATAGCCGCTAGTCCACTTCCTCACGGCAGACCATAAATGCCTGGTCCATTCTTCAGAACCTGAGTATTGGACCAACGTAGCTGAATAAGGCACTGCATTAGGTTGCAACAAAAAGGAAATCCTGAGTGTAGCACTCCGTACTTCCAACGGTTATTGTGTTAGGTGCATATTACGTCGAAAGAACCACTAATCAGAATTTTAGTGTTGAAGGTCACTGTTCCGATGTCTGTTCCTTGCAGGTACAACAGGTTCAAGTGTTTGCTGATGTCCAGTGTACCGTTAATCTGGTCGGCAGTGACTCCTATTTGAACCAGTCTGGGCCAATGGGATCGCAGAAAGGGTCGACGGGCGGACAGAGCACCCAATCGCAGCAGAAAAGCCTCCTCCAGCAGCTCTTAACTGAATGACACTGTCGCCGAGTGCTGGGAGCGTTTTTCCCCGCAGTGAGCTATATTTATATTTTTTACATTTCGGTTTCTAACTTTCAGCAGGAGTGGTTCTGAAGGTATGGTATTTCTGGGGGGAGAGGGGGAGGGCGAGATGTGCGGATGTCTCAACCTGTGGGAAGAAGGCTCATTCCTGGTTACCTACTTTAAAAAGAAAAAAAAAAGAGAGAAAAAAAAGAATCTGCTTCCTGATTGGAGAAGGATCCCGTTTTCCGGATTTGCCAAGTTAAGAAGGACCTGCTACCTGATTGGCCGTTTGCTGTCGGGCAGGCGCAGTGCTTCTTGGGTAAGAGACTGCACGGCTCCGCTCAGGGCGCGGTCTTTGCCGACCGGCATGACGACGCAAGGGGCACAACTGACAATTTTTCTCCTGTTGTGCAAGGAAAGCTCAGTTTCAGCGGGATCTGTCACTGATTGGCTCTCCACAGCAGTGCCTGCTGGGAGGACTTTCCCAGTTTGTTTGTTTTTTTTTTTTTTTCTTTTCTTTTCTCTTCTTCTCGATGAATCAGAACAAGAACAGCCAGGGACAGGAGTGTCGCCCACCCAGTGTGTGCCACAGACTCCCCTGGGGGAACTGTTATAAATACTAGACTACAGACTCTTCGGTAAAAGTCTCTTTTTTCTCCTCAGCAGCTGTGAATAAGGACCCGTCTGGCCCTCCTCGGCCAATCAGTGTTTGACATGTGTGCTAATCAGGCTGGTAGTATTGTACAGTAGACGGACACATTTGGGATGAGCTAACACTTTCTACTTTCCTTTTAACGTGGATGAATTATTCTAATGGCAACAGTTCGTTTTTTGAAGTCAAACTCACAATATGTTGTATGGATTTGAAGCAGGACTTTTTTTGCCGTTTAATTTTGAGAATTGGTACCTGTCTATGTTTTATTGTTTTGTTTTTTGTTTGTTCTTTTTTTTTTTTTTTTTTTTTCCAAGGCGCAATGTTTTGGCATCAGGAGAACGTGGACATCTACAGATGTAACCCAGCAAAATGTTGTTGTCGTTCGTGGGGGGATTGCTCGCTCTCTGCTCGTTTAATGTGAAGAGGAAAAGATTGTTTAGAATTAGATTGTTCAGTTATGGTCAGGCTAGCTTTGCTCTTCCACACCATAAACCCTCCCCTGCCCCCCCCCCCCCCCCCTTTAAAAAAAAAAAAAAAACTCCACCCCCCCCCCCCCACCCCAATACGAGGTGTTGCAATCCCATATGATCAACCGCTATAAATAGATTACTGTGTTTTACAGTAACGTTACGTTTCGTAGGGAGTTTTGTTTCCCGGACAACAGTCATCTCAGTTATAAAAAAGGGGGGTTTGTGAAGGAAAAATTGGGAAATGGCGTTTTTTCCTCTGTGCAGGCCCCCTCCCCTCTCCAGTTAGCCTCTGAGGACGGCCTCGGCCGCCACCCCGCTGGCTACACACTACGGCTCGTAGGCTGCTCATGTGACTACTGTCGCCCAGTCAGACACTGTTGGTCAGCGCTAACCTCCATCGACGCTGACGTAACACTATCGCTAAAGGATCTTGGCAGCGGACGTCGTTTTTAACGATCCGCAAATTTTTTGAAAAAATTAAAAGAAAAAAAATTTAAAAAGCTATTAACAAGCAATAACCTGTCACGAAGAGAGAAGGCGAGATTTGGCGGGGGGAGGGGGGGGGGGGCGGATTTTTACAGCGAAAAGAAAATCGACAGTCTGATTGTTTCTTTCTTTTTTTTTGTTTTTGCTATTTTGAGTGTCTGACCAACTCCGGCCACAAGAAAGGCTTTAAAAAAAAGAATTCCACTGTCCGAACGACCTGTTGCCTGAGCGCTGGGACTGCGCGTACGCGAGGTATTCCACAAAGTGCGCGACATTAGCAGAGCGGAGCTGAGAAGAGGGTGGTCCGGAGGGTCTCGCGCGCCCAACCCCGTCCTCGTGCCCACCGCTTTCAGACGTACTCCAGTGATGCTCCACCGTTTGTGAATCGCTGTTAGCGTTTATGTGGGCTGCGTGTGAGTGTGCGCTCGTGCTCCGTACGCGCGGCGGCTGTACGTCCCCGTGTCCCCCCCCCTCCCCCCGCCCTCTACTGCGGTCGTGGCCTTTTTTTCGGTTTGGAGGGCCGCTCGCTGTAATTTGGAAGATGCACCAGAAAATGAATCATTCCTCCACGGCTTAGGTCTTGGCGTCTGTTTTTCGAAGCCCTTCGTGTGCCTGATTGAAGGTTAACAGTCTCTCTCTCTCTCTCTCTCTCTCTCTCATGCACCCATTGTTGCGCATATTACGAGGTGTGCAAAAAACACCTGTTTTTACACCACTGCTTTAGCTACCGGCTATCTCTCTCTCTCTCTCTCTCTCTCACTCACTCACAAACACTCACTACTGATGCACGCCTCAGCAGTTTTTAAGGTGATATTTTTTCGGTAACAGACTGACAGAAGTATTTGGGAAATGAGATGGGCGCGTGATGCTGTATATTTACGCGCCATGGGGCAATTGCATTTCGTCGTGGTGCTCCAGTTTGCTTTGGCCCATACCATAGAGGTGTGACGCACGCAGTAGACCGGTCGGGAGGAGTATCAGGACGCGTAGAGCCACATGGGTACATGTAAATGTATATTTACATCAAAAAAAAGTGGAAGCAATACACGAGCGGTGTTGTTTTGTGGATAATCTGTGTAATTCGGAAACTTGCTGGGGATATCGGCATTTTGCATTGTGTAAATACACCGAACGGCAAGAAGATCACGTTTCCAACGCGTCACACCACCATCCTGTTTAGTGTGTTGAAAAATTCAGATGCTTTTTTTCCTCCAAAATTCAATGAATGGGATTCACTTAATTCAGCCTTTTTGATGGCCCACCAGTCTTATTTATATTTGCGAGTACAGTACTACACTGTTAGTTTTAGCTGTGCTGCACAAATTAAATTTGTGCAGCACAACTAAATTTTAGTTGTTTTGCATGATTTTACTACACAAGTACAAAAATTTGTTTCGAAAACCATCTTAGAGGCATGTACAATCAATTTTCAATTAGCCTCCAAGGGGTAAAATTAAAACAGCATACCACTACAGTAAAACTGTATATAAAAAGAAAATAATAATATTTATCTGTTGAGAATTCAAGTTGTCTAGTACTCCAGAATTGCGTGTGGATATGATATTTTGCTTCCATTTTTTTTTTTTTTAAGTATGGCTGTGTGAGTGAGAGAATGTATGTGATTAATACTGTATATCTTGTGTTTCAAATGGAAAAGGAAAGGAAATGTCCTGATTTTGATTTCTTCTATCTTTTTAGATGCCTGCATATTTTCCTGTGGGTGTTAAGGTTGCTCTTCATGCGAGAGAATGGTTTTGAGACTGCTGAATGTGTTTTAAAGAAGAGAGAAGCAGTGCGGACTGGCTTTTGTACGGGTTAATTTTTGAAAAAAAAAGGCCATATTATTTAATTTGTCTCTGTTGTCAAAAGTTTAAACAGATCTGAAAAAGTGGAACCTTGGTTTTAAGAGAGCACTGCTTGTGTAATTCTAATGGGGTTTTTGTTCACCCCTGACCAGTACAGATCTAGTTTATACTGCTAGTACGTCTAGTCAGTGCAATCCTGTTGATGAAGCATGATTGCATGTTAAGAAATGATGACCAAAGCTTCAATATGTTGAAAATTGTATCGTATGCAAACCTCGGGTAGACTGGAGGAGACAAAGCATAGCATTAACCTTAAAAAAAAAAATGTATAAAATAATAATCCCATAATCCTATATGTATAAATAGCCTGTTGATCAACAGTAGTATTGTGTGGTATACAGTTTGTAAAGTGTTACGCTTTATTTCTTTCTTCTTCTTTTTTAAACCTCTTTTAAAAAAAAAAAATAATGACTTGCTGCCTCACTCCCGTTTTCCGAAGATACTGACAAGTGTCCTAACAGTCTTGGCTTTTTCCGACTGTCATTCTGGTCCGTGGAGTTTCCCCAAAGTAGAACCCCCCCCGCCCCCCTCAGAGTCTGTCTCCTGCTGCCGCTGGTGCATGCAAACAAAGTGAACTGACCAGAGGCCTTAGGGCCACGGGGACCAGCGGACGCGGGCAGGACGAACAGACACAGCCGCTAGCTATGCACCTTAAACACACTCACAAGATTCAAGTGCTCAAATTGACACTGGAATCAGAATATAATCAGATATTTTATATTTTGCTTGTATTCTTGGTGAACTTTTTTTTTTTTCTTCTTTTTTTGACAACTGTACAAATCAAAGGACCGGTTTCTTCATTTAGTTTTTTTTTTTTTATTTTCTTTTTATTTTACGAAACGCATTATTTGATGTTCGGAACTGGAACTTTCTGAACAGTTTGTGAACTGAAACCGATGATGCAGAATATTCTGAATTTGAATTTCTATAAATTATATTATTATATTTGAATTTCTTTAGCTGAACACTTTATACCAAATTTGAGGTGCCTCTTGTACATATTTTCTGCATTTCGAGGACTGATCCTTACCGTTTGATTAAAATTATCTTGTTAATGAGGAATTTCTTATATTATCCTTTGTAAAATATGTATGCTGTATTTTACATAATTTTTTTACTGAAATCTAAATATACCAGGCATTTACAGGAAATACAATCTAGTTTTTGCACTTTATATCTAAAATTCAGAGGAAAGAGGCCATTGCTGTAGGTAGTCACATCCAAATTAGATCATCGCTACGTTAAAAGGAATAGCCCCTGAATGTAATCAAAACGATAACAGCGATTTTACTCCTCCAGAAGTAATCTTTGAATTTCTCAGGCTTTTTGAAAACCTTGCTGATGTCCCTCGACATGTACGACATTGAAAATGGAAGCTAGCTCCCATCTCTTCAGGAGTTGAATAAATGGCTAATTTTTCTCAGCTACAGGTCAACACTAATAGCTATGCTCGACTTCACGATTCAGGTTTCCTTTACCCCTGTCTATAAGCTGCTTTAAGTTGATATTTAATAGAGCTTTTAACATTGTATTTTGAAACATTCCTTTTAAAACAAAGTCTCTCAGCTTTTGACTTGTCAACCATGTTGTGCTCCTTCAAGTCTATAATGTAATAACTGTGGCATACTTAGCATTGCTCCTATCCAGCCCTCCTTCAACAAGCTTTCAGATTGTCGACATCCAGATTTCTTTTGTTTTTAATCGCTGATAACCTCCTGCCTGTCTGCTGTACAACTGCTCTCTCTCTCTCTCCCTCTCTCTCTCGATAACGCTTTTTACTCACCAAATACCTAACACCTAACTATAAGCGGTATTTTTCTCCGGCGTCTGAAAAACTTAGGAGCGCAACTGTTTGTCTGAGAAATAATGCTTGTCAAGTATTGTAAATGCTGCCTTATTGATACTGATATTGGTTTGTGGTTGTTCAGGCGGGTCTAGAGCTCGTCTGTATCTCTCCATTAACACATGGAACGCTCTCTTGAAACAAGGTTCCACTTTTTCCCTGTAAAATTAATATAAATAAATATATATTATACATTTTACTCATTTTGTCCGGTTTTGTATATTATACCTGCGTATCTTTTTGTTTATGGAAAGGCTGTGACGGCTGTGGGGAAAGGGAATGCTGGGCTACTGAGAGGGCTGTGAATGGGCTCCGGTCTTGCCAGGGAAACTGTACCTCAGTTATTAGTTAGACAGTCGCTCGTACGCTGGGTCCAGCACCTTTAGAGAAGTCCTGTGGGCTGACGTGGGTGCATTTCGCGTCTGTTCAGCCCATCGGCTCAGTCACTAGTCAGTCTTACTCCTCACTTCTGTAATGGTAGTGTACACCTGAGACGGAAATGCTACCAGTATACACACACACACACACACATACACACCCGCACAGATACGTACACACGCGTACACATACAAACATGTACACACAAACATACGGGTACACACATGCACACACACACACGCACATACACAAACACAAACACACACACACACCACAGCCCCCTCCAGTGCTTTTTTGACAGTGGGCAGAGTGTGGTTGGATTAGTCAGATGGCTGTGATGACCTTGGAAGGAATGATGCTTTTGACCAGCAAAATATATATTATTTTTTTCAACATCAGTGAATGTGAGAATGCAACACATTGCAATAAAAGCACCGTTTAAAACCGCATTTCATCCAGCTCATTCTGTACTTCGTCGGTTAATTCCCTCGGTCACCTACCTGACTGTCTGCCTTGCCTTCTGACTCATTCAAGAAGCAGACCTACAGAAACGCAGTTTCAGTGGCAGGCAACGTACTGGCCTTATCGTTTCTATTTTTTTTTTTTTTGTTACAGAATACTGTGTTTATATATTTATCTATTTGACCTTTATTTAACCAAGTAAAATCAGTTGAGAACCAATTCCCATTCACAATGATGACCTGGCCAAGAGGCGTCAGCAAGAGCATGTAAAATAAACCCGGTCAACACAAAACGGGACGGCAGCGCTGCTGCCACAACGTCAGTACCCGGCCCCGTCTCTGTTCTCCCTATTCAGGGGTTCCGAGCGGCCATCAGCGCCGGCCGCTTCTCAGACGGCCTCGCGGCCTCTCTCTTCTAGGGGCGACATAGCTCAGGAGGTAAGACCGATTGTCTGGGAGTCGGAGGGTTGCCGGTTCAAACCCCGCCCTGGGTGTGTCGAAGTGTCCTTGAGCAAGACACCTAACCCCTAACTGCTCTGGCGAATGAGAGGCATCAATTGTAAAGCGCTTTGGATAAAAGCGCTATATAAATGCAGTCCATTTACCATTTACCATCTTCTCCTAGCACGTGCCACACGTCGCACGCCCCCCCCCCCCCCCCCCCCCCGCCGCTGTGTTATGCAGGATTCCGCTGCCTAGCGACCAGACGGAAGCGCGCGCACTGTCTCTACAGCGCGGTATGAACTCCGCCATGTCTGAGAAGGATAAATGCGCGTAATTAAAGTCTGGGAGACGGCGTAAGGAACTGGGCAACACTTCTCTCCCCCTCTCCTGCCTTGTGTCGCTCTTTCATACACCAGTTTTTATGCACACACCCCCCCCCCCCATACAAAGCCTCTGTCCCAAGCACTTTCCCAGCCTGGCCTGCTAATTTGCCAGACGCCTCATAGTCCTTCGCTGCCACACACTGGTGCTTTGATATACAACAGCCAGTGACTGGTGTATTTTTCCCTTCTATGCTGATTGGGAATGCACTCTTATTTAACCTTCTGAAGCCTAAATATCCATCCCTCCTCAGCACTGCTGTTGTCTATTATGATGCTTTTCCTCCGGTATTGTTTGTTAAACACTGTATTTTACTTGCTTTAGTTGACTTGTTTAAACACCTTGCATCAAATTTAACAAACTCTTCACCAAACAGATGTTACTTCTATTTATTGCACTTTAAATGCAAAAGCACCCATTTAACATCACATTTCCTACCCAGGACATACCGGACCCAGACCAACAAAACACCCAGCAACATAAGTTTTCTAAAATACAGTAAATGGCCTCATTACTAAATCTTGGTGCTGGCCTGATGTTTTTTTTTTTTTTTTTTTTTTTTTTTGCCCCAAATCATCCTTCTTAATCCTCTTCAATGGCCAAAACCAGCAGACAGGCTAAATTTAAATGTCCAACAGTGGGGAACATGCAGAATGCTTTAAAATGGAGGCCAGAAGGCCCTGGATTTCATGCTGAGAAGATATCCACTGCAAGTCCACACCACATGAAAGATGTCCGTTTCCTTTATCACTTGAAAAGTTTGAACTTTCGCAAAAAAGGATGCACCGTCTCTTTTGGGTAAGGCTTGAGGGCCAGGCAGGTGGGTATGTTCTCTGGCTGCTCAACCCACAGCTTGTGAGCTATGCCCTTGTCACGGAGTGTTTCTGACAGGCTGGAGAGAGACACCATATCTGGAGCCTAAATGATGGACATGAAACAGTTGCATCAGTTGTGGGTTAAAAGGTTGACAGTATCCAGTACTGTATGACTTTTGTATTACAGTGATTATGTTTCAGATATGCCATTTAGGAAAAAATGGACGTAACTAAGGCATAGCAATGTGAAAAGGGTAGATGACAGGTGAAATGATCAAGTGTTCTTAATGAAAACGAAACATGGCAGCTATTCATGCACGTTATTTTTTAAGCTAATATTAGCAAGGTAACTATGTCATCTATTCATCATAATAGTCAGAAATATTTTAATGCAGGATCAAAGTCTCAACATAATCAAATGAGAACGAGAACGAGAACTGAGCAAGCTTGCTTAGCCTACATTTGGCTTAACGGACTGGTTTAGCGAGCTAGCATAACTACCTGCAGAACCACTTTGTGCATGCTGTCCAGCTCCGACAAGTACTCCTGCGTGTCAGGATCGTCGTAATTTAAGTGAATGGCTGCTGTGGCGGCGTGGCAAGCTTGCGTGATAACTGCTCCCAAAGGCCATGACAATGTATGAACCAGATCTGACCGGACCACGACATACTGCACCAGACGTCGTGTCGTGCCGGTGCCGGGCGCAGCCATCTTGATTTGAACAGGAAGTTATTTCACAAAATGACGTTAAAGATCCTAAAGGATATCAACAGAGCAAAGATGGCGGACTCTCACACAAGATGCACATGTTATAATGGAAATGATAATTCCCAATTCATTCACAATACAACTTGCTCATTATCGTGTGGGCAGAAAATTTACCGGCTTGCATATCTTAGCTGTTCCTCCAAGATCTTCGATCCTCCACTACTTCGTCCAATGTATACACATGCTCGCACTGACGTAGTATTTCTCAAAATAGTCCCCATGGAAATGAACTTCTTCCGTTTTGAAGTAAATCTGATATCACAAAACACGATTAGCATACGAACTAATTTGCGGTCATACTGAAAATTGAGTCCATGAACAGCAAAATAAGGCAGTAAATAAATAAATCATTGTCCACAAGCCACTGAAGCTTTTTTTTAAATTGTACTTTAATGTTTTTAAACAGTGCAAGATAATGTTAAATTCATCCAAGCAGTGAAAATGTGATGTGGAAGATAGGGTTTCAGATATGGTTAGTGCAGCACCACTTTCTGAATAATCAAAAGGAACATGCATAGTTCTGAAGCACCTGGTTAAATGCTAAATTGTCTTAGTTCAGACTTTATTTGCTTAATTGCTTTGCATTGTGGGACTGACTGGACTTTGCACAGCCAACATAAAACATTAATTAACCAGAAGCATGTATTCAAGCAAATATGTGTACAAAAAGACTGCAAAGAAACGCATAGAGAAAATGTGCAAAATATTATTTCTGCTCTTCAGTCCTTTTGGTCACTAAAACACTTTCAGTTCTATAATATCAGTTCCAGACATGCAACATTGGCCTGAGCCAAAAGCCTGAGGCCTGTTGCCATGCATTGTGTAATTTCGTACTAAAACTACGATCAGCTGCTGTGTCCCCCATGGAAAAAAAAAAAAAAAAAAAAAAGTGTTCGAGAGCCAAAAGGCTGCAGATTCAGGGGTACGTGTGGGGTCAAAGGTAAGGGGTCACAGCAATGCTGCCTCCAAGAGTCAGTGCTAGTGCCAGAGGAGCACTATTATTTTTTACTCGCTAGTCAGATGTGCAGGTCCAAGACAAACATACGCCTGTATAAAACAGCCCACACCATCACACACACTATCTCTCTCTCTGTCCCTCTCTCTCTCTCTCTCACACACACACACACACACAATCACGCACACACTCCTACACGCACAGCAGCAGTAACAGCACTGGGAGTGCCCACACCTCCCCAGCTCATGGGAATGTGGGTACTGTGGGATGTTACATTCCATACCTCTTGTCCTGTAGGTTTTCACTGCAGCCCAGACAAAGCACACTTCATTCAACAGCTACTGTAGAGATCTCAGTTGGCTGCTGATTAGTCAAATCAGGTGTGCCAAATTAGGGTTTGAATATGAAAATTTGCAGGACGGTAGATCTCCAGAGGCAGGGTTGGGCACCCTTGGTTTACATTGTGGGCAGTGAGGGGACATCAGTGCACCGCACCTCCACAAAGGCGTAGGTGGTCCTCAGACCTGGCTGACTTTCAATCAGCTCAATTACACTCCACTAGGACACCTCTATGAAAGATATCCGAGTGCTCAGCTAGTAATCCCGGCAGATGACACAACCTCTGTCTGGCACAAAGTTCCCTCCTTAGAATGCTTCCCATAGCCAACTTGACTGCTAATGTGTACACACAACCTTATCTAGCCCACGCTTGTTGTCGTCGGAGGAAATGACGGAAATGACGCATTTCCTCATGAAAGTTGTTGTATTACAGCAGGCTGTGTCACTGCGCAAAAAAACGGAGAAACAACACACACTGGTAGAGGTAAAATGGGGTGTTGTCAAAGGTAAAGCACCTTTTCTTATCTTTCCAGCTTTGTTGATGTTTCTGATACATTACTAATTTATTTTGAGAAAATTAAACATGAACTGCTTTTTTACACACGTTGCACAAACTTAAAATGAAACTACGAAGGGGTGTGCACTCTTGGCTGAGCTGAGCGAATTCGCAATGACGCAAACAAGAAAAAATCTTGGAATGCTGCAACAGAGAATGATTTACAAATAGTGGTGAGCAGCTGTTTGCATATGGTTGGCTAATTCATAGGTTTAACAGTTTGCAGGCATCTCCGAACAGCAAGTTAAGGCGTCACAAAGAGATCTGCGCGCAGCTCATTGCAACAGGTTGGTGTACTTTTCATTGCTGTTTACCAAATGACTTAAGACAACGATGAAAATGTGCTCCAAATAAAAGCACATTACCGTCACTCTTCAAAGTGAGTTATATTTCATGATGTTTTAAACTATTGGTCGCACTGAAATACTTTTACAGTGAACTACCAAAGCGCCATGTTTGCTAGACACACCCAGCAGTTCTCGTGTGTGATGAAATAATAATACTGTATTCATTGTATCTGTTTATTGGATTTATTATCCATCTGTGATAGTTATCTGGCAGCCGGGTAGCCATAAAGCTAGATTTGATGAGGTTACCAGAGTTGCTGTGTAAAATTTCTTTTTGTTTTCCTAAGAGGTCGCCAGCTAGCTAGCTCGCTAGCTAGTAATCCTTTCGAAAGCTAGCAGGCTTGCAAGAGATCATCATGCTAGGAATCAATCCTTCAGCTAGCTTGCTAGCAATTCAGTTAGTTGACTTAGCTAGCCGGGCCACTGGTAAAAAAAAAAAAAAAAAGAGATACTCTGCAAGATGCAAGACCATGGGAAAGTGGTCCGGGAATGGGACTTGACTACAATCTGATTTGGGCCTTGTTTAAAAAAAAAAAAAAAAAAAAAAAAAAATTTTGGTAAAGCCTACAGGCAAGACTGAATGATGGAGGCACATCATTCTGCATTAGATACTTTCATATTTGTAATCAAACAATTCACATGTGCTTGGAGTGCAGATTCTCAACTTCTATTAAACAGTATTTTCTATACATTTTGGTCTCACCAAGTAGACACAGCACTTTTATGACACAGCCAGCCCATTTCAGGGGCACGATAATGTTTGGGACAAATGACATCACAGGAGGTTCCGAATAAGTCATGCATGTTCAATTTCTACCTTACAGAAAATATAAGACAGCTTTCAGCATCTAGTCTTGATTCTAGGCTTTTGATGGCCTATGGAAGGGGTCCTCAATCTTATCCAGAAAGGGCCGGTGTGGGTGCAGGCTTTTGTTCCAACCAAGCAGCAACACACCTGATTCTACTAAGCAACCCCTTGGAATCTTTCCTAACCACCTTGATTAGTAGAATCAGGTGTGTAACTGCCCAGTTGGAACAAAAGCCTGCACCCACACCGGCCGTTTCTGGATAAAATTGAGGACCCCTGGCCTATGGAGTCTGTTATTGGCATTTGTCAACACGAGGACCAGAGCTGTGCCAGTGAAAGTAAAGGAAGCCATTAAGATCTACACCTGCCCGACAGATCAGAAACACTCTTCAGGAGGCAGGCATGGATCTAGTGACTGCTGTCCGCAGAAGACTTCATTAACAGAACTACAGAGGCTACGCTGAAAGATTCAAGCCGCTAGTTAGCCACAAAAAACAAGATGGCCAGGTTAAAGTTTACTAAGACATACCTAAAAGCCTGCATAGCTCTTGTGGACAAAGGAGACTAAGATTCACCTTTCAGAGAGATGGCAAGTGTGGAGGCCAGAAAGAACTGTCCAACATCCATAGCACACCAGCTCATCTGTGAAACAGGGTGGTGGGGCTGTGTTATGGTTTGGGCATGTATGGCTGCCACAGGTACTGGCTCACTTGTCTTCACTGATGATGTAGCTGCTCATAGCAACAGCATAATTAATTCTGAAGTGTACAGAAACGGCTGAAGGTGGCTGTAGTACAGGCCTGGCAGAGCATCACCAGAGAAGATACTCAGCACCCGGTGACGAATACCAGTCCCGGACTTCAAGCAGCCGCCGCATGCAAACTATATGTAACAAAGTACTAAATATCCATCTATCCATCCATCCAACCATCCATCATCTATACTCGCTTATGCCTGGTCAGGGTTGCGGGAGGTGCTGGAGCCTATCCCAGCATGCATTGAGCAAGACGCCGAAA
This sequence comes from Anguilla anguilla, assembly GCF_013347855.1. Lineage (NCBI taxonomy): Eukaryota > Metazoa > Chordata > Actinopteri > Anguilliformes > Anguillidae > Anguilla > Anguilla anguilla. Next base: position 54,463,272 of record NC_049206.1, on the reverse strand, counting down.
TAGGCTACACCCTGCACAGTTCCCCAGACCAGACCATCACAGGGAACACACACCATTCACTCACTCACTCACTCTTACCTAGGGCCAATTTAGGCTCTCATATTACCCTAACCTGCATGTCTTTGGACTGTGGGAGTAAACCGTAGGAAGCCCACTCGGACACAGGGAGAACATGCAAACTTAAGTACTAAACCGACTATTTTCATTTACATTAATATGTCCAAAACATCATGATGCCCTGAAATGGAGAGTGGGGGACTAGGTATATGTATAAAACAAAATGTATAAAAATATCCTTTAATGAGAAATTCCACTTTTAACCACATGTGAATTATTAGATTAGGAACCTAAAATTGAGGAGTACTGAGCCAAATCAAGAAGAAAAAAAATCATCGTGGTCCTAAACATTATGGAGGGCACAGAAAATAAAGTGAGATACTTAGCTTATTAAATAATGATACAAGATGCACAGTCCCTAGCAGCAGTATTTCTCAAGCTGTCATGAGCCAAAATATTTAAAATGGCATGTTTGTGAACGCATTACAAATGATGTTATTGCGTTTTCTGATACTTGAGTTGGGATTCAACAGGTTGAATAAATTATTAAGGGGAGGATTATTTTCTTTTGTTGTACAGAGACCTGTATGTTTCCAACCAGTTGTCTTTTTGTAAGTGACATTGTATTGAAGACTCATTTTCATTTTTTTCAGCTCAGAAATTAGGAAACAGGTAAGTATTTTTTCTTTACAATGTCAAGAAGAGTAAAACTAAGGCAATGTGGTGTAGATATTACAGTGAAACATATGCTAAATTTGAGCAATCATAAGCAAAAAATACTCATTTACTTTAAGCATTACTTTTTAAGCTGTCTAATATTAGCATTACATAAATGACTTAATGCATGCTATCCATTTTATTTCCAGCACTTGGGACCTGCACAACCTAATCCAGAGCATTCGTGAGAGTAGCCATGACACTCGAATCCCATTTAATTACATGGGGTTTCGTGGCCAGTACCACACACACAGATGTATCAATAACTGTGCTCTTGACTCCCTGCTTGCAGGTTGTCACATTGCTGCTAAAGTGTACCTCAACATTAAAGAGCTTTTTGAGCAGGATTCCACGATCAGAGCAGTCATGACCCTCCTGAATAGCAGGAAGTATGAGGAGGCAAAAGCTCTGTGGCTCATTACCCTGGATCTTCGGGAGGGCCACATAAAGCACTTCACAGAGAGCGAATCCACTGACGTTAGGGGCCACGTTACAGACTACCTCATAAACTTTTCGGATTTGACCGGCACCAGCTTCCACTACGAAGATGACAGGAGGAGTCCCAATCTTGAAGATCACATGTACAGCAAGACAGTGAGGTAAAATTTCCACGTAGAAGTTTCGTTTAAAAAATAGTTTCAGAGAAACGATAAAGGTATTCCCACAAATTTTTTCAATGACTGTCACAACTAACCAGTTATCCAGCAAGACACTTGCAGAAATGTGTTCGCGCATCTAGACGGCAGGCTTCAGAAATTTAACTGCGCAGAATAATATGCTGGACACTTTGTTAACTGTAATAAAGGGTAGCATAATTCCCGCTGAACGCTGTCTGGATATGTTTTACAGTAAGTTTGAGGAGTTTGGTGACGTGAGAGCGCTGGGCCCCAAAAGCAACCCCCAGCTCATTCTGGTGCACGTTGCCGGTCGGATGGATGGACTTCCGGCTCTGATCATCACTGATGATTATGGAAGGTGACCTTCAAAACCTGAAACTAAAGTGGGAAAATGTAACAATGAAGACTGAAGGGGAAATAAACACATTTGTTGCAACCGTATCCCCCCCCCCCCCCCATTTTACTATTTGTGAATTCAAATGTACCGCTTCTCCTTCAATGTCTTAGGGAATTCAAGCTGCAGTTTCTTCTTCTGGGCATAACCGCGAACACCGACCACACGGTGCTGTGCACCAGCCTGGATGGAGCGTGGTGGCTCTACGATGACACGAAGACTCCGCTGTTCAAGGAAGTCCAGATGGAAGACATAACGACCCAAGGTTACGTGGTTTCCCTGGCAGCCTATGTTAACGTACCAGCAAAGAATGGAAGCGAGACTGAGCGGTAAGAATATTTCACACTGATGCGAAGCATCATGAGTGCCTGAGGTGCCTCGGCAGCATCTACTAACAAGTCTCCTCCCTTCTCCAGTTGCCCCTTTTTCTCCATGACGTTTCCTCCGCTCCTTCAAGCCGAGGGAGGGGAACAAGGACAGCGCCATGACAGCTTCATTCACAACCGCGAATGAAGAAGACTGGAAACACTCCACCCTTAAGCCAGTATTACTTTCTGCGCTCTCCTAGTCTGTTCATCTTCCTTCTGAATGTACTTCCTTATCCATGTTACGACCTCATTTTCTTCATTTGCTTTACTGCGTGTAGACAGAAGGAATCATTTATAACTTTCCAGTTTCTAGCTATAAACGTAGGACCATATAGTTATACAAATGTAACTGTCATCGTTTGTTTTTATTTTTTTATTTTTTTTTTTTGTCAATTGTCTTACATTTTGTGAAAATCTACCGAACAATGACAATGATTTACAGTACAAACTCATTCGTATAGGTAACTGAGAAGGACAAACTGTGATTTAAAAAAACTGGTAGAACAAGGAATAATGTCGGAAACAAACTGACAGTTTTTATTATTTGCTGCTATCTTTTGTCCATTGATTGAATGGAGTGTCATTTGATGGACAGGGACTCACGTAGGTACTGTAGAATCCACTACTGAGGCCAGGGCGACCAACGAACAATCCAGCTTCAAAAGGAGCTGACGCCTAACACTCTTCTAATTTGTTCAAAGGTCAGCCAAAATGTCATGGACCAAGGAGCCTACCAAACAAACAGCGAGGGCAGCACGCATTAAATAGATGTAGGACAAAGCTTGAATACTGCCAAGGTAGATTTCTTTTAAAAAATGAAGCAAAACATGGAGCTGCATTTACCATTCTCATCCATGTAGGAAGAAATCCTTTATACAGGGACCGGAGCCCCTCCCCTTTAACTGACTTCATTAGGCAATCAGTGGAGGACTTGTACAGTATCCCCCTGTAGAAACAGAAACAGTGTTTGGCAAATTGGATGACAGGGTCAGTAGGAAAATTACCCGTGACTGTATTATCTTATCTTTATTTTTGCCTCACTAGGGTACTTGAAATCCTGAATGTCGTGCATTTATTTCAAACTAATATCTTGTGTTAATTTATTAGGAACTTATTTTGTTTAGTTGCCAGTTTCTATTTGAAAACTCTGTATTTTTGTTTATGTTATTACAGTTTTGAAGTTGTTCCAAATTGTTTCGGTTTTTTTTTTTTCCCTCAAAAGAAAGCTTTCCAAGAAAAACCATTTCATTGCATTGTTAAACAAGACTCAGTTACGTGTCACATGGTCACGATAAAATCTGATTACAAGCTTTTTTTTATGAGGCTGGTCATATTTAAGCTATTTAGAATTTTCTTTGTTGCACATTATGTTGTCTGTGAACTGATATACTCTAAGCTACTAACTGACCAAGCTTCATTAACAAATCTCTGTGGCTTTAAACTCCTGAGTAGTCTTTACCTGCCATTGCTGTCTCTAGGTTGGTTCATAATTCTTGTTTTAACGACATCAGCAGGTGTCCCCATGGTAGCTGCTACCAAACCTGAGCAGGTACTGCATTAAAACAAGCATTTCTTTCATTACTGCACATCATCTTAATACCTCTCAATAATCGGTATGGTACGGTAATAATTATATAAATACCATCTGTATTAAGTAAAAAAAATAAATACAAAAAAAAAAAATACAATTGTGTATTTGTGTGAGTGTTCTATGAATAAAAAAAGGAAAAAAATTGATGTGTTAGTGGAACAAACCGATTTTTCTTCTGATAAGATGAACTGCAAGATGCAACTTCCCCAACTACCAAATAGCAAGAATACGTCAATATTTCAAGAACCTACCTTGCCAAAGCATGACATAGGCTGTTGTCTTTGAGAGGGGTATTTCTCAGTAAGAAGTGCTTGACTGTGTCATAAGTCGTGAGATCTGAGTGAGGGAGAACTTTGAGTCAGCGCTGCCATTGGACTTTCATGGACCAATCACATTCAAGGCCAGTTTACAGTTATGCAATGTCTGATTGTAGCCAGACATTGCATTCAGCACATTTAATGGTCAGTCTTTCAGTTTGTACTGGAGCGACAGACAATTTACCGTCATTGCTATAGTCTTTACGCCCATCGCTGCAACTTAAACTGTATTGAACTTTGACCCCATCGCCTGCTCAGTTGTCACGTTAATATTATTAGAGAATGTTCTCATCTCCTTAAAAACCTTTTTTTTTAAAAATGGATGACTCCACTTGCATTCTTTTCAGTTACATGTTTGTACGTTTTGAGTGACAGCATTCAGTATCAAAGGCAAGCGATAATGGAATGCTGGGGACAACGCAATGATATCCATCGGCCAATCATACATTGCCTAAGTGTAAACTGGCCTTCACACTGAAAACAGTAACCCAATTCCACAGTGAACCTTCCCTTGTTTAATCCTCATTCAGACGACAGGTACAGGACATACCTCCTAAATTGACCAGGGCAGCCCTTTGCACATTGGGTACCCATCCCGCCCACAGGCCTCGGAACCCTCCCTCAGAAACGATCTTCAGGAAAGCGTGGAACACACCGTGCACCCTGTCACGAGAGCGGTCCAATTAGCAAGTGTGTGCTCGCGTGTGTGTGTGTGCGCGCGCATGGGTTCCCTCCTGGGACAGAGACACCACACAAACCAACCAAACAACCACACTAAAGTGCCTTCATGTAGGGAGGGACATGGTTCAGGACAGTTGAAATATATGGAGGAAATAACAGCAGTCGGAGTGTGGGGGGGGAGTTGGGGGGGGGCAACCAGGGCTGGGTCACCAAGCGGTGGTGGAGCGGGACACTCACCGGGGGGGCTTTCCTTCCAGCCTGCGCCTCCCCTCCATCTGCATCTGCACCTTCACCAGGTCCGTGGGGCTGGCCATGAACTGGCCCACGGCCCCCGCCACCATGCCCCCCACCGCGGCTTTCCTGAACCGGAGGAGGGGAGGGGCGGGGGGGGAGAAAGAAGAGGGCGCTTCGGTCACCAACGCAACGGGCGAGGCCAGCTCCGCTACACCCGCGGCCACCGTAGCGGTGACCGGCAGGAGATGCTCTGCCGCGCTCTCACCAAAGCGGAAAGCTGTCGTCTGCGCTCTTGCCCAGCACCGAATCCCGGAGCTGCTCGTAGGCAACCATCCGCACCCCCGAATACACTATTGGACAGCAAGGAACAAATAACTGTTAAAGCAACGGCGCGCAAACAAAGTGTTTTACATTAAATGCTGCCCTCTGCAGTCTGCTACAGAATTAAATCCTAAAAGTCACCCTACTTACACCGCAATGTTGTCTCTCCAGTCACAATATAAAGCACTTTTGCTGTTCTAGGCGAATCCTCATTTGCAAATTAGGAAGATTCATCAGGACTACACATTCGTTACAAAACCTTTGAATACACAAACTGACACTGTTACATCCCACAACTACAAAAAAGTATTTGGCTGGAGGACTAGGGAACATGGGTAAAAAGTAAAGCAGCTTACTGCCATGCTGGGAGCAACTGCATGCATTCATTCTGTTGCAGTTTATCACAACTTTTTCTACTCAAGGAACAACAGACTCCCGGGTCAGTATACCTATGTGTCTGTAGATGGCTGGTGTGACCCCTTGCCATAGTTTCAGCGGACCCTCTTCACGCACAATCCCGACGGCAGTACCCAGCATCCCCCGGTACGCCGTCTGACCTCTGCCTCCGTCCGCATGCTTTCGGAGGGCTGCCTCGCCTTGGATCTGAAGTCTGGTTTTCGTCAAGTCCAGCGGGAATGTCACTGTGGTCAAATACAGAAGCAATGCTGATGACTGCTGTAATTTCACACTAAGTTGTTCAGAAGGAAAAAAAAAAAAACCGAAAATTCCATGGCAAGAACAACACAAAAAACAACACATTATTCTGTGTTGAATATATTTATTGAAAAAAATCTAATTGAAAACTGGCCTAAATATTTATCTTCTACCGTTACGCTCTTTGAAACCACCGTATAATAAAAAATAAAACTTTGGCATGAAGAATGTTTTATGTGGACGTTATATTCAGTTTAACTACTAACGATAAATTAAATCATATTTCAAATGAATCTTCCTGACACGTTAAATATTAGTCGTCTAGCTACATTCAACTACTCCACAATTTAGCACAAAAAATGGCGAGCTAGCTACCTATTTCAGCAACAGCAGCTGCACAAGCCGACAAGGCGAACTTTGTGGACCGCGGCCACTTTGAAGAAATAGATTTATTTTCTTCCTGAAGATCCATTCCGAATTCCCATCGATTAAGCAAGCTACCACTTGATTTGGTACAACGTCCCCCTTTGAACGGGCGACTTCGACATAAACTCTAAAATCATGACAAACATAAGTAATAGCACCGATCCCACTAAGGACTCCGACCTCGTGAGTGGGTGAGGCACTTTTGTAATAAGCACGCTGCACTGTTTACTTTCCTTCATAGGACACCGACCGTCCTTTCATGAACGCACGCTGTTGAAGCTCCCTGAATCTGGCAACAATTGGAAACTTCCGGTTAGAGTGTTTCAAAATAAAAGTTTGTTAAATGCAATGATTTTTTAAGTGTGATTTTGTCGTTTTTCTTCTTGTAATACAGTTAGATATAATTGGACATTATATACTCATATTTACACCCATATCTTTAACATTGTACAGGCACACTTGCGAAATTACATTCCCAGCAATTGTTGCTGGTGTTTAGTGCAGCTCGGCCATGCATTGCTATTCACTGTGAGTTCACTACTGGCTCATTATCTTACTAGATTACTGCCAACACTACAAACTGTTACCACTTGAAAGGGGGTATACATTCACTCTAAGGGCCTATACCTTTAACATTATGCAGTCATTTCTGTGAAATCATGTTCCCAGCAGGAGTTTTTAGGTATGGTAAACTTTGACCACCAGTTCGTCAGTCTGAAACCAAATCCTGTGCACATCCAGGGAGCTGTTGACACAATTGTTTCAGAGCTCAGGGTAGAGGTTGCAGGAAATCAAACAGATGGACCTGGGGCCGGGCAGTAAGAAGATTATTGATGAGGTTTGGTGGTGTTTCTGGGAGATCGACAGGACTGTTTGTGGGGTGATATGTCTGAAGACAAGCAGTCCCAGACGATGGCCGTTTAGCTATGCTTCACAGCTATGCTAAATAGCATCATAGGCAGTTTGAAGGAAAAACCAACATAAAACCTCTTAGTAAGGTGTTGGGCCACCATGAGCCACAAGAACAGCTTCGTTGCACCGTGGCATAGATTCTACAAGCCTCCAGAACTCTACTGGTGGTACATGGCGGTCGATCTCCAGAAACCGGGGTGGGCAGGAGTGTAGCACAGTGGGTAAGGAACTAGACTTGTAACCGAAAGGTCGCAGGTTCGATTCCCGGGTAAGGACACTGCCGTTGTACCCTTGAGCAAGGTACTTAACCGAAATTGCTTCAGTATATATCCAGCTGTATAAATGGATACAATGTAAAATGCTATGTAAAAAGTTGTGTAAGTCGCTCTGGATAAGAGCGTCTGCTAAATGCCTGTAATGTAATGTAATGGTTTACATTATGGAGAGTGAGGACATGTCAGTGCACCTCACCACACCTCCACAAAGGTATAGGTGGTCCTGAGGCCTGGCTGACTTAGATTCAGCTCTTACACAACACTAGGATACCTCAATGAAAGGTATTTGAGTGTTCAATCTAGTATTCTTGGCAGATGACACAACCTCTGGCACGCAGTTCCGAATCGAATTGCCATAGGGCTGAATGCTAAATAAGATTCAAATTCATTGGACATATGATGCAATAATAGAAACGAGCATAAATCTGATTAAATAGGATTAGGCAACAATTGCACAGATTTGAAAGTAAATATTTGTCATGAATGTTTCATGAAGGGTAGCAGGTAAGGTTTCTCCCAACCAATTAATCAAAGGAAGCTAGACATGGGGGAAATGTCAGATTCCTGATTTTCCTCTACTCTCTTAATTATTTTATTTGCTACTTGCATTTCACACCGTTCCATTAAAATGTTTTTGTGTGAACACACAAGTCTATAGAATGTGTACATACGGGGTCATCAAGTCTATGCTTATTGGGTGAAAGGAGGCAATGACGTCTTGCAGTTCCCTCCCCATTAGGTATACCTCTTACGATGGGCCATCTTTTCTCAGAACCTACTGGAAAACAGAGGAATAGAGAATTGATAGACATTACTAGAAGTAAAATGGGATGTTGCCAAAGGTAATGTTTCCAGCTTTTTCCATGTTTTTGATACATTGCTCATTCATATGGAGAAAATGTAGCTTTAACTGCTTATTTCCGCATGTTCTATAAACTTAAAACAAAACTAGGGAGACGCGCGGGAACTTGGTTAAGCCGAGAGCTCTTTGTAACGACATGTACAGCGAAAAAAATCTTGGAACATGGTACCAAAGAATGAATTTATACTGTGTTGAGCAACTGTCTGCACATGCCTTAACAGCTCACGGGCATCTTCAAATGATGAGTTCAACCGCCCGAGACCGAAAGAGATCTACAAACAGCTCATTGCAAGAGGTGAGATTTTTATTGCGGTTCACTGAATTACTTAAAACAAATAACAATGAACATGTCATCGAAATAAAAGCGCATTATCTCCATTCTTTAAAGTCAGTTATATTGTATGACATTTGAAGTTATTAAAGTAGCCCTGAAATACTTTGTTTTGCTAATAGGTAGCTAACTAGCTAGTTATCTTTTAGAAAGCTAGCACTCATTACATTACAGGCATTTAGCTTAGCTTAGCTAGCTAGGAATCAATGATACAGCTAGCTTGCTAGTAACTCAATTGAGCTTGTAAATCACGCTAACCGGAAACCAAGTATCCCTACATCCGGTTTTGGTCGTTATCTCGTGAAATAGGCCTATTGCCTCCAGGGGGCGTCTGGTTCGTGACGTCACAGCCCAATGTTAAAATCCTATTGACTTTTTAAAAATCATTGATTGTAAAATATCTATAGCGATTAAAAATAAAATATTTCCCACGTTTTTTTGGGACCGTCATTCTCTGTCGTAGCATGTGCTTGGTTCTATTTATTTCAATCTCTGGAAGGAAAAATAACGGATTTATGTCGATTTACGATGTGTTGGTGGCCTGAACTACACTAAAATCAAAGTTGCACGATATACGTCACAACCACGTGTGCTTGTAAGGCTACCCGCCAAGCGCGGTGCCTTGGCTGCCCCTAACTGCTGGTCTGGGATCAGATTTCCCTTCCCAGGTCCTAACTTTAACCATTAGTAGTAGAAGAAAATAACTGACTCTGGACCAGCAGATAGGGCCAACTGCACCCAACACCGGTGGCTAGCTAGCTATACCCACGACAAATGCGGTGTCACTGGTTAGCTTAATGCATTTTTTCAATGGTCAGGACAATAATGTTAAGAAGGGAGAAAATCTTTCAAAATGCAACCATGTAGAGCAGATCATATACAGCCAGGGTAGATTAGCGGGTCTGTCAGCGCCAGCATGAAAAATATCGTTTATAAAGTTTGGTTAGCTAACGTTAACGTTAGGAAGGGCTGGATCAGCAGGTAGCTAGCTAGCTGTCAAAGTCAGGTTTATTTGTCATTACAAACCATATGCTGCGCAGTACACGATGTAACGAAAGTTCGTTTCGCAAGGTTTCGGTGTAACATAGACTTTCAATGTGCTCACAGCACTTACAAAGGAATACACACATTGTGAAAATCAGAATCACAGTGCACTTAGACAAGACAGGTGCAGTAGGCAAGAGATAGACAATTTCGAATAAATTGTTTTATTAAAACATAGTAAGTAGTAAATATATTGTCGGTAATTTATCGAAAACCATGCTGGCTAGCTATATTGTTGTCGTTGTGTTGTGATAAAAATATATATGACGTTATATTCCATTTGAAATTACGTCTTAAGTTAGTTAAGTTAAGTTGTACTCTTTTATACGGTCTATGGTTGTACTTTATAGATCCCTGAAGGAAATCCTGTTGTCATCACGACCGTACAATTATGATGTGAAATAAACAATATAACTTAATAGTACCAAATCTGTTATTTCCAGTCATTTTAAATTGAAATACGATATCAAAGTGACACTAGAAGTAGAAGGGCGCAAGTGTGTTCCAGCTGAGCCGTGACGATGTAAGCGTGCGTCGTGAGCACAGTACCGGTATGTGTAGTTCCTAAGCGTACTAAACGTACACACGTTGTACCTTGTACTTCTCATGGGAGAGTGGCCAGCGAATGGTTTTGAAGATTTTGGTAAAGCCTATAGGTAAGATTTAGATATGGAGGGACATCATTCTGCATTAGATACCTTTGGTAAAAATACAGTGCCCACAATGTTTAGCAGAAAGCCACTTTTTTCTTGAGTTGACCCTGTATGTTTCCAACCAGGTGTCTTTTGATAAATGACATTGTTTTGAAAACTCATTTCCATTTTTCTTTCAGCCCGGGAATCAGAAAATAATCAAAGGTATGTATTTTTTCTTTACTATGTCAAGAAAAGTCAACTAAGGCAATGTGGTGTAGATATAACGGTGCAACATCTGCTAAATTAGAGAAATCATGAGTAAAAAATACTAATTGACTTTAAGCATTACTTTTAAAGCTGTCTTATATTAGCATTACATTAATTGTTTTATGCATGCTACCCATTTTTTTCCAGCACGTGGAACTTGCAAAGCCTATTCCAGAGCATTCGTGAGAGCAACTACATCACGAATGGTGGCCAGTACCTCACACACAGATTTATGAATACCTGTGTTCTTGACTCCCTGCTCGCAGGTTGTCATATTGCAGCTACTGTGCACCAAAATATTAAAGAAATCTTTGAGCAGGATTCCACCATCAACGCAGTCATGACCCTCCTGGACAGAAGGGAGTACGAGAAGGCAAAAGCTCTTTGGCTCATTAACTTAGATCTTCGGAAGGGCCACATAAAACACTTCACAGAAAGTGACTCCATCGACATTCGGGGCTACGTTAAAGACCACCTTCCAAACTTTCTGGATCTGACCAGTGCCAAGTATCACTTTGACGACGACAGGAGTAGTCCCAATCCTGAAGATCGTGTTTACAGCACGACAGTGAGGTAAAATTTCAATTCAGATGTTTCGTTTAAAAAATTATTTTAATGAAACGGAACCAGTATTCCTATAGATGTTTTCAAATGATTGTTGCAACTAAGCATTTATCAATGAACACACTTTCACAAATGTGTCTGAACACCAGAACGGCTGGCTTTAGAAATATAATATGCTGTTAACTGTAATAAAGGGTAGCACAATGCCCGCTGAATGCTATCTGGATGTGTTTTACAGGAAGTTCGAGGATTTTGGTGACGTGAGAGCGCTGGGCCCCAAAAGCAACCCTCAGCTCATTCTGGTGGACGTTGCCGGTCGGATGGATGGATTTCCGGCTCTGATCATCACTGATGACTATGAAAGGTGACCTTCAAAACCGGCAACTAAAGCAGGAAAATGTAACAATGAAGACTGAAGGGGAAATAAACACATTTGTTGCACCCGTACCCCCCCCCCCCCCCCCCCCCCCCCCCCCCCATTTTACTATTTGTGTATTCAAATGTACCACTTCTCCCTTAGGGAATTCAAGCTGCAGTTTCTTCTTCTGGGCACGACAACCGAATACTCCAACCACATGGTGCTGTGCACCAGCCTGGATGGAGGGTGGTGGCTCTACGATGACATGGTGACTCCACTGTTCAGGGAAGTCCAGATGAAAGACCTACAGAACCAAGGTCATGAGGTTCACCTGGCAGCCTATGTTCAAGTGCCAGAAAAGAATGGGAAGCGAGACTGAGCGGTAAGGATATTTCACACTAACAAAGCATCATAAGATTGCCTGAGGTACAGCACAGCACCTACTGTAATAACACATCTGTTCCCTTCCCTGTTTCTCTTTTTTAAATCCTCCAGTCATATCACATGACGTTTCCTCTGCTTCTTCAAGTTGGGGAAGAGGAATGACAACACCATGGAGACACCACATTTTAAATATTTGGTTTACTGTATGTAAAGCTGCTTGAAAGATATTTTTTTATTCCAGCTCACAGCTATTTAGGAATTTGCAGTGTATAAATATTTTATTGTCATATATAGTATTATTTTGCCTATATAAATTATTTCAGTTGTGAAATTAATACTAAACACCTAATATACCAACACCATAGACATTCCCATAATTTTGAATTAGATATTAATGTCATGAAAATGCACTTTTGTACGTCGCTTTGGATAAAAGCGCCTGCTAAATGAATGTAATGTAATGTAATGTCAGATGCCAAGATGTGTAGTGCCATGTAGTGCACATAAATTCATCCTCACTGAAAAATGAAGGAAACAGGATGTGAAAAAAAACCTGATAAACATGAAGGACTCCTTTATATAAGGACTTGCACCCTTATTGCACCCTGCAACAATATTTCCTCCATCCATACAGTATTCCCATGTAAAACAACAAACTGTGTTTGACATACTTGAAGGATAATATTGTCAGCAGGCTGCTAATTGTTGTTTATTTTTTTCCTTATTTAAAAAAAGGCACTTGAATGTCTTGGGTTTCACCTTACTGAACCAGTGTTTAGCAGTTGTCTATGAAATGCACTTTTTTGTACATTGCTTTGGATAAAAGCGTCAAATGAATGTAATTGGTTTCATTTATTTGAAACTGATTTTGTTTACAGGTCAATAATTTTCTTCAGTGTATACCTCAAGCTAATGTTGAAACACTGGATGCTACCTGTGAAAAAGATTTCTGTAAAATATTTATATCCTGTGAGCTGTAAATTCTACACTTAATAACAAGTAGTTTTACCTACCATTTCTGTCTCTCTCGTGGGTCATCACATCAGCTGGTGTCCCCATGGTAGCTGATATCAAACCTCTAAAGCTACTGTATTTAAAAAAACAATTCTTTCATTACTGATCGTCTTTTTCAAACATGTTTGTACTTAAACTGTTAAATCTAAAGACATGTACAGTACTGTAAGAATTATTTAAATACTGTTTTAAATAAAAGATAGAAAATAGAAAATAAAAAATACAAATGTGTGTGAGTGAGTTTCGTATATAGTTTTGCTGTGAACAAGCCAGGTTTTCTTCTGACAAGACGAAAAACATCCTTTTGTGTGGACATAATATTCAGTTTAACTACTAATGCTAAATTAAACCACATTTCAAACACTACCTTCCTGACACGTTAAATATTAGTCGTCTAGCCAAGCTACACTCAACTACTCAACAATTTAGTACAGGAAATTGCGAGCTAGCTAACTATTCCAGCAACAGCAGCTGCACAAGCTTCCACTTGATTTGGTACAACGCCCCCATTCTACATAACCTCTAAAATCATGACAAGAATAAGAAATAGCACCGATGATTCCCACTGAGGACTCCGAGCAGGTGAGGCACTTTTGTAATAAGCACGCTGGACTGTTTCTTCATAGTTTCCTTCATAGGAGGACACCGACCGTCGTTTCATGAACGCACGCTGTTGAGCACAAAATGTCCCACAATGAACCACGACGAAATAGCCTACCGGGTAGCTTCGCTAATTTGAAAATAAATAAATAAATAATAAATAAATAAACGAATTATTCAATGATACGATTTGTATTTTGTGGTGTGGCACAAACTAACGAGCTGTAAAAATCCATTTAGCACACATTTTTGTTAAACGTTTCTCAATCAAATCCATAAACATGCATATTCAACAAATCGAGTGCTCAACTATCAGCATCTCTATTAGCCTATGACATCGTGTGCCAGTAAAGTTAATAGTTTTGTGTCTATCGCCATCTACGGCTTGACTATGGGAACTTCAGATAAGATGGAGGCTAAACTTCTCACAGTCGCAAACAAGCCTCACTTGAATGCGGTTGTGACACAGTTCGGCTACATCTATTCGGTGAACTAACTTAAGCTAAAATAAAGCCTTTCAGTTTGGGAATTGTAATGGAAATTATTGTAAGTTATTTGTAAATGGTATGAATATGTGGACCGTTGACATATGAGCGATGCACCGTTGCCTTCCAAAGGACTGATTGACTGTTGGAAGATTTTGAGATGTAGCCTGTAGAAGCGGTCATCCAAACCGCTTTCTGAAACTTCAGATTTAATTAAACACATTTTTGACTTACAAAACTGAAAATGAGAGGTGATCGTTAAATCATGCATCTCTGGTGTAAACAAAAAATTTCCTGACTTTACATAATGCTATCATAATTCACTTTTAAATTATGTAACACACAAGTTTTGTCCCCTACTGGGCACAAATATAGTGACCCATTTCTCTCCCTCCCTCTCTCTCTATTTCAATTTTCTTTATATGCAACACATAATACTATGGTACGCAGAAACATGGAAATCACATATACAGCATACCCCAACACTCATATTCACAAAATAAAATAAAATAAAAAATAATATTGAGGTGTGAAGAACATATGGCATTTTTTAAAACCTTTATTCTAATATGAACAAATACGTATAATATAGGTTAAAAAGACGAATTTACTAATTTTAGGTAAGTTACGCATTTTTTAATTTGTCAAAAAAAAAAAAAAAAAATACTATTTACGTCCCTTATCCTGTGGCACGTGGGTACATATCAGGTTGCTTGTGGGGCTGTAGGTACTTCTCTTAACATGAAATATCTGAATCTCTGTCTCTACCTCTTTGGTTGTGCAACTATTGCTTGTTTTATGAAATCTCTGAATCTCTGTCTCTACCTCTTTGGCTGTGCAACTATTGCTTACGTTTTATTTACATAGCCAGCTTTGTTGCTGTTTTTGTTGTGTTAATCAGATTAACCTACAGGGTCCAAGTTGAACTACGCGTTCGTTCCCCGCACTTGGAACTGTACTTCCCTCTAGGGTTTTCAACACACTTGTTCCTGGTTTTGGTTATACACTTTGTTGGACGTCGCTAAGAGCGTCTGCCAAATGTCTGCAATGTAATGTAATGTGCACTCATCGCACCTCCCCGGCAAGCCTGGTTTGCCTGTGTTGGTCCGTTGCTGGCCGCTTGTCTGTGCTGCCCCCCCCCCCCCCCCCCCCCCCCCCCCTCGCTACAGTATGTATTGAATGGCTATTTTTTATTTGTTGTTGGTAATAGGCCACCTTTGGTGTGAATGATACCGCAAAGTAAATTTTTTTCGCTGCCGATCGTATTATCGTGTTACAAGGTTTTTAGCCTCACGACACAATCTGCGCCCTGATTGGTTGTGCTCATTGACAAGCCCTGTGATCGCCGAACGAGCAGACAGCGTGCGCGAGTTCTGGTGGTGTGTCACGTTCTGCACCAGTTTACAGATGCCGTCTTCGCCGTAGACACACGTGTTCTAATCTGCTCAAACTCGAAACTGTGTCAAGTGCTATGGATATTATACTGCTGGTCTTGACAGTTTTTATACTGGTTATTTCGGCCTTTTTATCATTTCCTAAGAAAAACCCATATTATCCCCCGTGCATTAGGGGATGGATTCCATGGTTCGGTGCTGCTTTCGAGTTTGGGAAAGCACCTCTGGATTTCATTGCGCAAGCACGAGCTAAGGTAAGCGATGCCAGGTACTCGTCGGGATATAATTTTATATAGTAGAAATGTGAATATGACGCTAGGTGAGAAATGTCGTTGTACGCACCAGCAGAGCGTCATGCCCAAAAGCAGCCCCTCTGGCGTACTGGCTTTCAAATTAAACCAAATATGTGCGGGGAGAAGAAGTGGATTGCAAATAAAATGTATATTTTCACGAAGAATGGATAACATCTAGATTTGTGCGCAATATTCAGGCTACCAATTTGAACAACGCATGATTATAAGCCGCTTAATTATTGTTTTTTTCTGCTTTTGGTATTTTACAGATATAATCGATGCACGGCACTAAACTACACCTTATTACACATAATTACATTTTCAAGCCAGTCTTTCAGGAATTATATGTCCCACGCGGAGGCAACACACCAACAGTAATCACATTTGGAGTAACGGTGGCTGAATGTGGGTGCCATATGGGTTTTAAAGTTCATCACACTGACCCACTTTGGACCTTAGCCCCATCAGAACATGTTAATTTATGTAAGTAGGGCTTGGCAGTATAGCAGCGAATGCTAACCTTCGGGCAGTGGCAGTGTCTTGGCTGTCAACCGGTTTTTTGTGAAGTTGGGGTGACTGGGCTGGCGGAATTTGTTCTGAATGGGCCAATGAGGGGCAAAACAAGGGCTGTTTCTCTGGGGAGCACTGAACTGAAAGAGAAGCAGCTAAACTTTTAATCCTGTTGCAGCTCAGCGTTGTAAACACTGTCTGTGCACGCTTGAAGGGAAAGATTATGATTCCGATTGATTTAAAAAACGAAACAAATTTGTGCCTATCTTTGTTATTATGACGAGTGGTACCAAAATAATTTGTAAAATTGTAATTATATTATTTATCATTCAAATTAGATTTAAAAATGATTGTGGGGGCAGTTGTTTTGTCAAATCAGATGGAAAAATGGAATCTATCACTAGCCTATCACTCCCTCTATCTCACAAGATTGATGATATTTATTTTCTTCATTATATGTCAGCATGGACCAGTCTTCACTGTCTTTGCTGCCGGGAAGCGTTTGACCTTTGTGACTCTGCACGAAGACTTTCGCACCTTTTTCATGTCCAAAGATGTGGATTTCGAACAGGCCGTGCAAGAGCCAGTCCATAACACAGGTAAACATCTGCACCCTTTCAGCACAGGCGAGAAAGACAAAGCACGTTCCCCTACTGTATGCCTGTGCTTGTGCTTCAGCTCTGTGGTCTCCAGTCCTTCTTGACTGAAACACTGTACCTCTCTTCCCTGACAACTGCCATCTTGTCTCCCGTAGCTATTGGTTTTAGGTTTCCTCAGACAACGGCTTGAATTGCACAAGTTGTTAGCCGCGTTGTTGTAGCTTTAGGGCCCATTTCGCTTCACAGAGGTGTTCCTAACCGTACTGTAATGTCTTAACTGAAAAAGAAAGGAGCCAAACTACAATTGCCAGTAGTAGAATTGAAGGTTTTTTTTTATTTTATGAGGCGCAAAAGCTGACAACTGCTTAGAAAGCACTCAAAGAATATAAACAAAGACAGGGTGCAGTAATTTGGCTCATATCTGCTTTTCAAGTGTAATGTCTTCTCAAAATGCATCCATTGGGATGGTGAGAGTGAACCCTTCTGCTCGGTATGTAACTTTGCTCCTGAACGTAAGGGAGAGATGGGTGATTATGGGATGTGAATGCAGGTCACTTCTGTATTATTTACCTTGGTGTAGAGCAGGAGTGTCAAACTCCAGTCCTGAAGAGTCACAGTGTCTGCAAGCATTTGTGGTTTCCTTTCAGTCAGCAGCCAATAAAAGCCTTGGCAACAAGGTGTGTGACTTCTTTAGCCAATAAATGACTTAAATTAACCACTTGTGCTTAAACACACCGGAAACCAGCAGGCAGTGCAGCCCTCTAGGACTGGAGTTTGGCACGCCTGGTATGCAGCCTATATAAATCTGACATACAGTAATGCCGCACATTTTCTACAACATTTGACATAATACACCCCGCATGAGTTGAGCCCAGGGCGAGAGTGGCAATGAAAACTACCTAAATGGCATAAAGGAAGAAACCTTCAGAGGAACCGGACTCCTGCCCCCCCCCCCCCCTCTGGGCGACATAGGGTGGGGGCTCAAAGGGACCGAGCCACGGTCAAGTCAGTTTTTCGGTCTAAATCCGTTCATGGTCAAGTTGAAGAACCACTGCCTGTATGACAGTACTGAGCCCCCCCCCCCCCCCCGCGAACTTGACCTCTGTGTCACCCGCCACAGCGTCCATCAGCAAGGAGAGCTTCTATAAGTTCCACCCTGCCTGCAACTCTCTGATAAAGGGCCGGCTGACCCCCGGCAACCTGCCCCTGCTGTCCAGCCACCTGTGCGAGGAGTTCAACTGCCACCTGGAGCTACTGGGGAGCAAGGGGACAGACGGACTGAGCGACCTTGTCAGGTAACCCCCCCCCCACACCCCCACACACCCCCATTTCAGAGGGATCTCTCACACCAAGAGGAAACGCACGCCCGGTGAACATTTCTTGGGGGGGTGAAAAGTCGGTGAAACGTCGTCTAGGCGTTCCGGTGAAAACCCGGCTACAGTTCGGCTGAAAAGGGAAGTTTCTCTGGCGGACTAGGTTAGCCAGGCTATATCCGGGTAGAACCCGAGCCCTATCGGGATTAACCATGTCCTTTTATGCCAAAACCCAAAACGTCTCCCAGCCTAGATTTCCACCCCTCCAGATGACTAGATTCCAGCTTTCCCTCCCTGGCTGCTGACGTTAGTTAGATGAAGGTTTGGTTGTTTTGAGAATGTATTGTCACCAGGACTTGCTCACGCAGTGAATGTCTTTATATTGTTCCTCAATTACCATGAGTGCCAGGTGTGTCATCTTCTTTTGGTCTCGTGCCCCAAGTTCAGCCGCTAAGGATTTCTAATAATGTACCAGATGCATTATGGAAAATTCTGGAAGAACAGGCCATGTACTCCGTAGGGTGTGAGCTCTGAGGAACAATGATCAATGTAGATTAAATGTTTATGTTATATGAATAGCTGTGCAAATATATGTTAGGTGTGTAGTGACATTTACTTCAGTTACAATATTAATTGTTGCTTTGTTTAGCTAACTTTAGACTTATTGATCCTAAGTCGGCTTTCTTCTTGGTGAGGTAACTGTTGTATTCCGCAGACAGTGACGTTCTCCATTGGTTTATTGCATCGTCATATTATGGGATGTGTCCCTCATGCCGTCTTGTGTTGACGCGGGATTTCTGCGCCCGGATTTCTCAGGAGCGTCATGTATCCCGCGGTGATGAGCAACCTGCTGGGCAAGAGCAATTCGCCCGGCTGCCCCGCCACCGTCCAGGAGTTCAAGGAGAAGTTCCGCATCTACGACGAAGGCTTCGAGTACGGGTCCCAGCTTCCCGAGATCTTCCTACGGCAAGTAGACCTGGCCGGTTTCGGGAAGCAGGCCCCGGAATGTTGTGGCTGCTAGTTCCGGTGGAACATTGCTTGAGCAGGCTAGCGGGAATAGCGGAAGCAGAGGTGGCTACCGTTCCTGCTAACGTTCCGCCCCTAAATACATTTAGAGTAAGTGGCCACATGACCTGTTTTAACAGTTCCGGAATCCACGGTCATGCCTTTCCGAGCCTTACGCCTCTCTCTATACATGCACAGGGCCCCAAGCAGCCATGGTGAGGTTGATCGCTGAATTATTGTTGGGTGTTCATGCTGACGCTGCTTGTCCTGGCATGTTGTTGGCATCAGGCTGGCATTGTTGCTCAGAGACAACTTCAGCCGTGGAACTGACCTGCTAATCCACTTTTTAATTATTATAATTTTTTTGCTGATTCCTACCTGTGATTTTCAATGCCGCCTCTATGGCATTTGGCCCCTGTAAATTTTTTGCAATGCAAGTGGGGCTTATTGCAACAAAAAATATTTACAGGAGTACTACAGCATAGTATACTACACCGTAATATTACTTTCCCTTTTCTTTCCTACTGCAGGACTGTAGGTATTTATTGTGTCTTAGTTCACGTGAACACGTGTGTGAAAAGTTGCATCACCCGTCAGGTGATGTGTTGTAGATAGGTGATTGGTTGGCCATTGGACAATGTCCATGGGTTTTAGGCAAGTGTATGGGAACAGCTTCTCATTAAACAAACACAACCCTAGTATCTAATCTAACGTTATCATTAAAATCTGTTGGGGCACAAGAGTATTCATATCTAAATCCTGATTAATCTGAGTAAGAGCAGAAACTCATTTTTTCATGGCAAACTTAAAGCCTATCTAATGGTCATATAAACTCATTTCTCCACATATGCAACTCTCTGTGTTGTAGAAAAAACTATGGCGTCATTGTTTCTTAAAGAATTGCTAAAGATTGCTTGAACGCATGCAGGCAGTGAAGTCTTTGCTTGACCGTGCAGAGAACAGTAAAATAATTTAAAGTGCAATTTATCTCATCTAATCATGGAAGAAAATAAAAAATATTGACATTTAAATGAAAAATGTAAATAGCTGTGGAAAAGAGTGTCTGCAAAATGAAATTTTTTTTTTTTTTGCAGGATATTTTTTTGCCAGTCGTTACACATGCTTTGAATGCTAATATGTAGAAATGAATATTGTCAAGTTTTCCGCTGTGAAACCACTGTTCGCTTTTCAATATGCATATCTGTAACAGGTCTACTGTAAGAAGTTAAAAATACATATTTTATCAGTTTTATTTTTTGAACGAGGCTACCCTTTCAGATGGGTCTCTTGTGTTTTTGAGATGCTGCTGCGTATCGTGAATAACTGTGACTGTTTGTTCAGGAAATGGGCGAAATCCAAGCACTGGCTTCTGTCCCTCTTGGGGGACATGGTCATCAATGCCGAGGGCAACAGTCCAGAGTTTCCTGAGAATGGCACCAAGGTATGTGCTGGGACAGAACATGTTAAGCATGAGAGCCTGCAGAGTGACCTCTGACCCCGTGGGCTTCATTAGTGTTGGGTTAGACTTTCTGCATGAGTAATAAAAGCTCTCAACATTAACAAATGATAACTACAAGCCTGCAGCCAAAACCTGGAGTTCAAGGGTCATAGTATTTGTAGGCCTTCTTTCCAACCGAACCTTTAAAGGCCTGCCTAAACGACTGTAGGTTTTTCTCTTAACTGTGACTTCATATTGAAAGAAAGATAGACTACCTGCAAGATTAAGGCCTAGAAAATTCATATTTGCGTTATGCTTTTCATTTGCTAAAATACATCATTCTCCTTTTGAAGAAAGGTACTGTAAATTGCACTGTATTGCGAAAACACACGGATGTTAATCATTATCAATATTGTTGCCATAATTGCTTGCAATGCCTTATTATTCCAAGCACGTCTTATTGGTAAGACAAAATATTATTGGATATCATTCAGCGTGACTATATAACAGCGAGTTACAGTACAAAAAAAAACAGACAGACACTGAACTAAAAATCCAGCCAGGGGGCGCTGTTTCTCACACTTCATGTTAATACCAGACAGTAACCAGACAGTGGAAATCTTATTCACTTCTTTTGCATGCACATAATAAATACTGTAATATGAATGGTAACACAAAGCTGTTTAACTTAAGTGTGGCGGTCCACTGGTCCTTGAGGTCACTTGGATGCACATAAGGTGTGCACGCAATATTGGCACTTTATGCAAAGCTGATTTCTTGCATATTTATGTGCGATTAACTAGTTATGCATTTGTTTTCACAGACGTTACTGCAACATCTTGTCACTACTATAACAGACAAATTCCTTCCCAACTATGGACTCCTGATGCTATGGGCATCGCTGGCCAATGCAATACCTGTAAGTTAAGGCTCGCTGGACTTTCCACTTTCATTATTAAACATGTCTTATCAGGCTGAAGGATCTCATTTGTAGTCAAAATGCTTGAGAATATATTCAGGATGTACAACATATACCCTGTTGAATTTGCATGTACAGAAGCTTTTTTTTTTTTTACTCACAGGTATATGTGTGAAGATATTATTCATGAAGTACCATCACAGGCCAACTAATGAAATGGAGCACAACTGGTGTATGGAGATTACGAATTGCAAAGAACGGAGATTTGATCACGAAACGATTTTTCTCTTTGGTTTAGATAACCTTCTGGGCTCTGGCTTTTATTCTGTCCAGTCCTTCGGCATACAGGACGGCAATGGAGCAGATCACAGCGGTTCTCAAAGATCAAGGTATGGCCGTCGGTGAGAAAGAGCTAATGCAATATACATTGAATCCTTTATCCCGTGAAATTTCTCTACCACCCCTCCAACTAAAGACATGCCTGGGCCAAATTTATCAAACATTGCGGAGTTGGAGCGATTATCTAGGGTCAGGTTTCCCTGGTCCATAGTCTAACTTTACCCATTATGAGCTCTATAATATGACTGATCCTAGATCAGCCCTCATACGCGGAGATGCTTGATAAATACAGGCTCTGATCTACAGCTTAGACAATGGCTGCAAAGGTCAGAACAAAGAAACACATGCATTATCATATTTTACCGTTTATAGAGTGCTACTTTAGTTCATGTTAAAGGATGAACTGCAGAAAAATGACGGGAGGTTTGTTGGTGATAGAGTGAGAGTGACTGATTGACCCAAGTTTGACGCAAAATGCCTCAAATGGCTCAAACTTCCTCTTACATCCAGAAGAGGGCAGCATACTCTCACAGAAGCTTTACTTCTGTGTTTTTTGTTTTGTTTTGTCTTTTTTTTTTTTTTTTTTTGCTTCTTTATCGTCGTGTTTCCGCGGCGACGCGCGACGCAGGCACGGAGCGGACGGCGGTGACGGCGGCGGAGCTGAGGGAGCTGTCCTACGTGAAGTGGTGCATCCTGGAGGCCATTCGGCTCCGGGCCCCAGGGGCCATCACCCGTCGGGTGGTCCGCCCCCTTAGGATGCAGGTGAGGATCTGTCCCGTGAGACCCCCCCCCCCACCACCCCCCCACCTCGTGGGGTTACGCCAAAGTCTGTGTCCGAATGAGGACCTTATCCCTTTACATTGCATTACATTTATTTGGCAGACACCTTTATCCAATAAGTGCATGCCGAAGGTCACTGGAACAACTACATAGCACAGGTCTGAAAAGGTACAATATGTAACGGTTATCCATCGCCATGGACACATCAAGTCCAGTTCACACAGTACGCATTGGCATACTCAAAGTTATTACTTTACTTTACATTACATTACAGGCATTTGGCAGATGCTCTTATCCAGAGCGACGTACAACAAAGTGTATAACCATAACCAGGAACAAGTGTGTTGAAAACCCCAGAGAGAAGTACCGTTCCAAGTGCAGGGAACGACCGCGTAGTTTAACTTGGACCCTGCAGGTTAACATTAACATTAACACAAACAAGAACAGCAACAACGCAGTCTATGCAATAAGTGCATATCGAACGTCACTGGAACAGCTACATAGCACAGGTCGGAAAAGGTACAATATGTAACAGTTATCCGTCGCCATGGACACATCAAGTCCAGTTCACGCAGTACGCATTGGCTAGGTCAGAAAGTTATGGTGAGTAAAACTAGAATGAGTGGCGACGAGCTGCAACATTGAGACAGCGATACAAGTGCAATATAAGGGCTGGATGGAGAGGACCGAGTGCTTAACTCTCAACATTCAGCCACATTACAAATGGCTGTGCTTCAGTGACTGTGAGCTGCACTAAAATATCTCTGTTTTCAACCACCGTGCCCACTGAATGCTGTCATAATTAAGCTGAGCAATAGACAGTCAGAAAAAGATTAGAAGTAGTGCTCATTTTTATGTTATGAATCCAAGTGACACCTAATCATAATTTGCAGACTCTGCAGCTGCCGGAACAGAAAACTTAGGTCAGGGATTGCGTGGTGTGTCCACGTGTCCATTGAGGTTGTTAACTGTGTGTTGAGTGTGTGTGTACACGTGCGCATGACCGTGTGTGTCTTTCAGAACTACGTCATTCCACCCGGTGACATGCTGATGGTGTCTCCATATTGGGCTCACCGGAACCCCGAGTACTTCCCTGATCCAGAGGAGTTTAAACCCGTAAGCGCATTTCCTTACCGACCAGATAGCTTTTACTTGCCTGTCGACACGGGGACCTGGAGACACCCGTGTGGTGTTTGCACATGTTCCCATGGTTACCATTGTTCGCATGGAATATTCCACCTACATACATCTACTACCAGGGTAATGGCTGCACTGCCGTAAGAGCAGGCCAGGAGTATGTTGCTGATGCTCAACAGTGTCTCCTATTTACATAAATGAGTAAGTGCAGGTTCTGCTTACAAGTGTGTCATTACAACTATGAGTCACTACAGCGTGGCTTGACGGAGAATTGCCTCTCCATGGGATGTTGTGGATGATTTTCTGAATGAGTTGCCATTTTGTGTCCCTCATTTCTGGGCCAGTTTCAACCTCTGGTCTGAGACCCAGTTTCCAGCTGGTCAAGGCCAGCTCCTCGCCGACCCCGAACTAGGTTTTTAATACACGAGTAACGCCATCTGACAGGAAAACAGGACGATCTCCATAAATCTAAATCTTCGAGCAAGCTCCCGTCTAGATTCCACAAGGGTGTTTTTGTTAAATCTGCCAGGGAGGAAGTAGTCACTGGGCTTTAAATCCGCTGGCCTTTGCATGAAGAAAGGTTTTATGGCGAGGCAAAGTTCAGATGGAAGCGTTTCCGTTTTCCGTTGCTACCCCTGCGAGTGATTTAAAATCCTCCATCACCGCACAGCTGGTCCGTCCAGAAAAAAAAAGCTTCTTTAGAAAAGACACCCCTCAGGTCAGCTTGTTTTATTTATTTATTTATTTGTTTGTTTATGGAAGCAGGCTGTAAATAATTTACCTGACACCGAATTCCCGCCGCTACGTTTCCTCTCACCTGAGACGTGTTTCGGTTGGCCCGGGCTTCTCCGCGATTGGCTCACTCAGCGCAGGCGAGGTGAGGCCCACAGACGGCAGATCTGGAGGCAGCTTGTGGGAAAGGCAGCCGGCCGGCGCTGGAAGCGGATGTCCTAGTACGGCCTGCCCGTCCGTTCCAGGAGTTCCCATCAATGCGCCGAGCTAATGCTGAAAAGACAGGTTCTGTTGCAGCTGCCGACATTTACAGATGTATACCGCTGGGTCAAGAAAGTCGTTTAGCAAGTCGCTTAGCAAGGGGCGTTAATCTGCAGTTCCGTAAAGTCACGTCAGTGGATACGCTAACAGCGTTAAACTCTTAACGGATAACATTTGGCCCCGCTCTGCGTCCGGCTGAAAACAAGCAAAGGAGTGGAATAGAAATAACTCTGTCGCTTTACGGCTGTTTCTGGACATGCACAATTTACAGTTGAAAGTTTCAGAATTGGAGGGAAATTGTTTGCCGGCTATGGTGGCTACTGCTCAGTACTGTTTACCGTTCTCTTAAGTTATTTTTTTTTTTGACCGAAGCTTTCAGTTCTGATTGAAAAATGCCAATCCCCGTCCCCAAAGTCCTTTCATTCAGTGTTCGTTTTTTTTTCGTCCGGAATATTCTTCGCGTCCTCCGAGAGAACGGCATCGATTCGCACGCGTTTTATCGTCGTCCGCCAGCTCATCGCACGGCCTCTGAGCCGAGGCTGGTGGAATCAGAGCCCGCTGAGAACCAGCGGAGAGGCCTGCTTGTGAAGCCCTCACTTCGTTAAAAAAAAAAGAAAAAAAAAGGAAAAAAAAAAAGGTTGTTTGTTCAATATGACTTTTCTTCCCACAGGAACGATGGGAGAAGGCAGATTTAGTAAAGAATGTCTTCTTGGAAGGGTTCGTGGCGTTCGGAGGCGGTCGAAACCAGTGCCCAGGAAGGTCAGAAAAACAGAACCTTTTTCCCCTTCTCCGTTCTGCAAAAAAAAAAGACAGACCGCCATCTTGTGCGCTTCGTTCTCTGCTAAATTCTTGATTCACCTGTAAGGCTCAAGAATAGCTTGGGTTTTACAAGGTTTAACGCCTTAGCCCCCTGGGGGTGTCCTATAATGTAGGTACCAGTAGGGAAGGAGACCAAGCTGCAGTACACTGGAGGGTGTAGTCCTGAAGTGGAGGGGGGACTTTTGCATCATCATTCAGTTAATATTTTAAAAAACCTAACCTTCATTTAAGACCATCACAGTAAAAATTTCAGTGTTAAATCAATTCTTAAATAGTTTATATGAGTCCACTATGGGCAGAGTGGATTCAGTTAAACGTTGTTAGATTTGATTTAGCACTGGATATTTTCCTTTGAGGGTTGCCCAACCCTGTTCCTGAAGATCTACCATCCTGTAGGTTTTCACTCCAACCCTAACAAAGCCACACCTAATTCAACAGCTAGAGATCTCCTTGATCTGCGAATTAGTAGGATCAGTAGTGCCAAATTAGGGTTGAAGTGTAAAACCTACAGGACCATAGATCTCCAGGAACAGGGTTGGGCAGCCCCCCGTTTAAGGCCAACAAAAACAATGCCCTATTGTTGCCCCCCCCCCCGAACGTGAACCCGATGCTGTGCTGGGGTTCTGATGACATCACGGCAGACTCCCCGGGGGGGCCGTGCGGCTGGGGCCGCCGTGACATCACTCGGGGAAAGATCAAAAACCAGGAGAACGTTCCCAAGCTGCAGAGGCTCTTAGAGGACCTCGGACCTCCGGCGCTCCGAGACGCAGCTGGGAGCGCCGTCCTGCGGCGACACTGAATTGATGGAAACATGATCACGGTCTCATGCGCAGAAAGAGAGAAAGGAAGGCCGCCGCCCTTTGCGTTTGCTGTAATTACAATCAGTTTGGCCTGCATGTCTGACACTTCCCCACACGTCCTTGACAGGTTAATTACAATTTTAAAAATATATACGGTAATATTCATCGATCAAAGTCATGGCAATGGCCAGGGGTGAACAGGGGTTCATCTGACATTGTTTTTTATTGGAGAGCACTTCTTCGGGTTTTAAATGTTCACAATGTTGGGGCTACTCTGTACTAAATTAGTAAATTATGCTCCACGCAATGCAGTTACATAAACGAAATTGTTTTGCTGTGTATTATAGCGTTCCGAACTGCACGCAGCCAATTCAATAGGAAACCTGCTGAAACATTCACATCAGCTGTATCCTCTTGCTGGAGGGACACAAAAATAGCTGCGCAGGACACGACGAGAAGGCCCCGGCATTTTCGTTTGCCACAGCAAATCCAATTTAATTTGATTTTGATCATTTTAGGAGATTGCACGCGTGCGTCACCGACACAATGGCCCTGCATGACTCATTGTGTACTCGGCAGTCTTCAAGGTTATTATGACAGATAACGGCGAGCGGCCGCGGATCCTTCACCCGGGCGCTCTCCCCTCCCCTCCCCTCCCGCGTTCGTCTCGGCTGCGCATTCTAACACCTCGCGAAGCTTAGAAAAAAGAAAAAAAAAACAAACACGCTAGGTAGAGACAGAAGTGGTCGAACTTTCGTTGAGATAGCACCATTTAAAAAAAAAAAAAAAAAAAAACCTCGGGGAGCTGTAAACGGAAACTCTAAAGGGTGCGATATTCCTGCGGAATACTAACGGCTTCATGAAAAAAAAAAAAAACTAAAAAACTCGGTTTGAAATGTTACTTTTCCACGAGCTACGCCTACATGTAGTGCATGGCAGTACTCATAACTACTGTGTTTACTATTTGGAAGATATTGCAGAGCCATAAAAAAAATACTATATCAACAACAATATTCTCTCATCTTTTTTTGTTTTTGCTTCATCTTCAACTGAAACTTCATAGTGCTGATAGGAACAGTGTTGCCAGGTCTGCTGTGGTTGTATTTCTAGTGTCCAGGCACTTAAAGGTGTTTTGTTTTTTTTCACTATAGGTGGTATGCCTTGATGGAGATGCATATGTTTGTTACCTTGATACTCTACAAGTATGAATTCACGCTTCTGGATCCACTGCCCAGCCCCGTAAGTATGAATTTGCATACTGACTTACAGTGCCAGTTGAAAATGCTTTCAAACCATCAATGTAGATTGAAATAATAACTGAAAAACTGAATAAGATTATGTATTTATCAGGAGCACAGATACATAAAAAGATCCATCTAATGAGATAATGTATAACTACACCAACCTGTCCTCTGTTCAGGCCCCAGCATTTGTAGTATTTTAACAGAACACAGACCATAATGTTTTGAAAACCACATCACGGAAATACAGGTTTTCATGCAAATGAGTCCGTCCAATGTCATGTGCTTCAATATCAAGGTTGCCCTTGTTTATGTCTTCCTTGATAAACGACTCAATAAAAATTGTCACCATAACCAGTGGTAGGTGCACACATAGGTGTTACAGTTCATAGCACAAAGGTGCGCTCTCTCTCTCACGAAAACCTTGTCCTCTTTCCTCTCCAGAGTTCTCTGCACCTGGTTGGCACACAGCAGCCAGACGGACCCTGTCGGGTGCAGTACCGGCACAGGTAGACCCCCACGGCCAGAAGGGGGTGCTGTGTGTTTCATCAACTGTGACTGACAGCTACTCACACTGCCCCACAACTTGGACCCCCCCCCCCCCCATGCACTCTTTTATGTACTTAAATCAATTGAGAATTTTTATTAATTTAAGGTGGTATATTTCTGAAAGACACCATACTGAAAGAGAGTGCAGTATAGACAGCATGGTCTAGCAGTACAAACATAGCATTTTGAATCAATGTAACAGCTGAAAAAGGGACATCAACATCAACTTATGATATGCTGTGGTTGTAGTTGTTTTCATAATTGTTAATTATATACTGCATGTAGTCACATGGTTGCAGAGAGAAACTAGCAATTGGGAACAACCATGGAAATTATTCACTTCTACATAGACATTTTACATTTACATAGGTTAACATTTATACTAACAGGCCATTTAATGTCAGAAATTTTGCATCAGATTTTAAGTTTGGGCTCCTGAGTGGATGGTAACATCTTTTACCGTAATACAGGCTGGGCCCAGTAGCCAAGGCACTGCAGGTTTGAGTCCAGGCAGTGTAATTAACCCATTATGTAATTAGGCTGGGAGTCTGCGATGCTGGGACACAGTTGGCTACGTCCGTCCAGGGTTTAGGGGTGGATTTAGGGTCGCCAGGGTTACTGCTGTGTTAAGCCGCTTTTACACTGCATGGTACCGGCTCAACGCGACTTGACTCTGCTCGACTCTACTCCCTTTTGGTACCAGGTACTTCGTTTTCCACTGCAGATAGTACCCCCGTCAATGTAGCTGGTCAATGCAGCTGGTCGTTATAGCGACGCCACATGAAACTGCCATGGAACTGCCGTGCCCTGACCAATCAGTGGTCTGCAGTGTTTTCACGTCACCTTTTGGTATCGCCTCAGCTCGCCTGGAACCTCGACGGAGGTGATACCAAAATAAAGTACCAGGTACCAGGTACTATCCACAACTTTTGCCCGATGGAAAACCAAAAAAGTTGAGTAGAGTCGAGTCGAAGTCAAGCGACTTTAGTTCCTCCTAGTAAGACCCCAGGGACTCATAGGCTACCAGTTGTTGACTGTGAGTGATAGACTACTTCGACAGAGTGAAAAACAGAAATTGATTAAAAATAGAGGAAATTTTAACAAAACTAAATTGTTTTAAAAATGAATCACGTTTTGCTGTATATATTTCTTGCTTTGAATATGAGTAAAGATGCTAATAATTAGCACAAAAATGTAGAAATTTAATGCAGCACTACAGAAAACAGGGCTAATGCACTTTAACAAGTACGTACTGTATTTATATTAAACCTGTTTGCAGATCGTTAATAAGTGCTTTCTAACTTCTTGCTGAAGTAAACCTGAATACTACATTTATAAAACAGAGCAGCAATGAAGTGTGTACATAATTATTTGAAAATAATTTGTAAGTGTTTGCTAAGTTCATAGAACATTGCAACAACCAGAACAATTCCTGTACTTTTGCTTTTTATTATTTATTTATTTTAGTGAACTTTTTAATCCCACTTTTTTTTATTTGTTCCCCAGTTTTGGAAAACCCAAGTTTAAGCTACAATTGTGGTTAAAGTAACTCTGATTCAGTTAAGGAATCCCTTGTTTTTGGTACAAGAACTCAAGAAGCACAAATTGAAATGAGTGAATGAATAAAAGTGGTTTTGGTCATTGTCTATGGCTTTTGATGAACTGGATTGCAACGTTTGGGAAAAGCTCTTCTGCACAGTCACCGCTTTGCATGATGCCTTGTAATATGTGTCCCACGCTATGGAATGTGAGCGTTTGGGGTGCATTATGCAAACTCTATAAACCCTGAGTTACGCCTCGTCTGGAATTCCCTTCTTTTTCTTGTCTCCGTGATTTCTCTACATTCCCTTCATATGAACAGACTGAGATTACTCTGGGAGTCATATATCTCAGGACTTCAGGATGGTATTTCTGTAATGCTGTGTCCCGTGAGCAGGGTTACGACAGGCCGTCTGATTGATCCTCCAGCTCGGACGTGGACGACGGCGTCAATCATTGATAGCCGATCCGAGGGGCATGCATCCATGCATCTGCAGCAGATCGGGTTAAAAATGGGTCATTATGAATGCTATGTCTATTGTATATATTTATGCTGCTTTACCTAAACTTTAAGTGCAGAGAATCAATCAGAACACTATGTTTAACAGTGCCATCTTTACTAGGGTTAATAAGGAAATATTCAATAGCTTTTCATACTGACAATGGCGTGTGAGCCGTTATCTGTCCAGTAAAGGTTTTATATTGACAGTTAATTGAATTGGGAACACAAAACAGTTACCGGGCAACAACAACAACAACAAAAGGATGTGTGATACCCTTCAGGGGAATAAGGGGGAACAGGCAGGTTGAAACATGGCCACAAAGATGAGTTTCTATCCAACAGTATCCAAATTCACTCTTTCTTTCCTCTGGAACCAGCTGAGGCAGTCCTCTGAGATTTTGACTCATTTTAGCAAATTTGTTTTATCGATTTCTCAAAGTCAATCAAAGTCATGGGAAACATAAACCGGATAGTCTGTAACAGTTAAAATGTACTGCTGCTTTTAAAGAAACTGTAAAAAGGTGATATAGATATGCTGCCTGTTAGCTGGTGCATTTTTATACTTCTGAGTTATATTTATCACCTTTGCTCAGTGTAGGAAAGTTCATGTTTGCAAGTCAAATTGTTTTAAAGGGTTTTGTAAATCAAATATTTATCACCTTTGCTCAGTGCAGGAAAGTTCATGTTTGCAAGTCAAATTGTTTTAAAGGGTTTTATAAATCAAACTAGACTCAAGAACAAGAAACACTGCGTTAATTTGTTACTAGTTTCTGTCTTGCTATGACAGTTGACAAACAAGGAGAATGGATTGATATAAATACAAAGCATTTTGCTGTAATGTGGCATTTGCATGGATAAATAATGGCACTGCATACGTTATAGCTGCCATTTAATGACGCAGAGCTGTTAAAATCGTTAGTTTTATCACAGTACCTGAAAGTCTGTACATGCATTGCAAGGAGGATCGAGATGTGCCATTTGTATTCAGACAGCACTTTGATGATGATAGTCAGCATCAGTATAAATCAGGCATATTCTACATAGTGTCGTATGTACCTACATGTATCGCTTTCTGCATTATTAAACTGATGGGATTTTAGAAGGAAATGTGTTTGGGATTTGAAATATGTTTTGTGTGATGCTTTTTCAACGCTTCCACGCGCAACTAAGGGGAAATTTGTGGCAACGCAACTGGTTCGGTGACTTAGTAACAAGGCATACTAACAGCCTGCAGATGCACGTCATAAGAGCTACTGCCGTCTTACCGATTTAGATAATGTAAAATAAGTTTTAAAAATGTCATCTATCCGCTGACAAGAGTGTTTGGCGAATTTACAATACAATGGGGACATAGTGACTGAAATGCGCGTAAACCGTTTTGTTTGAATGCTAAATCAAGTATAATACATAAATAAATATGCTACGTTGATCCGAGTCAATAATTAGGCCTACTTGAAGAGCTATCTTCAAATCGGCCATGTGACTACACATCGCTTTCTCCCAACAGACTGCAAAACCCGTTGGTTCCATAAAGGCAGCGTGCACGAGCTGCGAAAATCGAAATGCGTTCTTTGACTTGCATGAGCGACTGATGCGGTGTAATGCCACCGTTCCAGCAACAGGCAACTCCCCGCGCAAGCGATTTACCTGCTGAATGTGCCGCAACATCCAACTGCTCGCGACAGCTCTGACGCACCTTTGTTGATTTGCAGCTTTTTTTAGACACGAGCCCCGGCCACACCATTGGTCGAAGTATGCCCCCTGTGGACAGAATTGTATTTCATTACTGGGTAACGCAAACATCATCTGAATGCCGGAAGGCAGTCATTGGTGAGTCAAACTGTCTGCATTAACGTCAGGAGATTAGCTAGCGGTTCGCAGCTGGAATGCAAGGTTAATTCACAAAGGAAAGTGAGGAGGCGAAGCCACAGCTGCAGATACGTATCAGACGGCTACATCACGCGCAGGTAAAAGAAAGAGTCCGCGACATTCTCTTGCAGATCGTGTTTTTATTTAAGAAATCAATAGTGACGCAAGCAACTTTGCATTGCTTACTTCACCGTTTTGCTTTTTGCTTATTGCAAGGAGAAAAGTAGTGTTGCTTACTGAACTTGCCGAAGCGTGTCTTTCCAGTGTTACGTGGTTTGGTTAACATGTCTTTGTAGCGAAAGGTGACGAAAATGAAACAGATATGCTTTTGAGGATTTAGTGGTGTCGCCAGTGTGCTGTATGATGGTTCTGTTACGGAAACGTTGTGAAGTTACTTCTAGTCTTATTTAGACTGGGTTCAAGCGAGTTTATTCACATGAAAGTCATTCATGTGAATGACATTAACTTTTGATGCAACAAAAGGCATTTATACCAAACGCATTTATGGATTTAATTGCCGTTATACGACATGCGCATTTATTCCCACAGCGTGTTTAAGAGATATGTTTTTTGACATATCTGGGCATTGGTATAGTTGTTTTCTATCTACCGCTTTTCTGTCTGACAGATTGACATTGATGGAAAGAGATGCATGTCTTAGACCGGTGGAGAAGAAAAAGACTGCGTAAAGATGTTAACAGGTTGTCATTATCTTTTTGCTTCTAGTACTGTTGTACGATACGCTACATATGGAAGACTTGCAATACAAGTTTTTTTTTGTCTGCACGGATATTTACGGCAGCATCCATAGATTTAAGTTTTTTGGGACTATGACTGGATGCAATAGTGTGAGGTTAGTGGACTGGGATCAACAAACCGGCAAAAAAGCGATGAACTGTCTTTGTATATATCTCTGCATGGAATATGTCATTCTAAATGTGGTCAGACTCTTCAGATGTGACAAGGTGGGTTATGCTGACTTTGTACTTGTCCAGTGACTCATAGTGCATTTGAGTATATGAGACCAGCACCTACTGCAGTTCAGCACCCAATGTGCAAACTAGGTATCATTACTGTCTATATTTCAATATGTTTCCTGAAAGTGTATGTGGATCCGTGACAATGAGAGATTCATAATTCTAAACGTCAAACAAGTGTTGGATGGTAGTCTCTGCCTCTTGCTCATTTCTTGCATTGTTCTTAATAGCCAGGTGGCTGTTCGTACCTTAGCCATGACCAGTAACACATAGTTACCTTAACAAGGAACACACAGAAATTATTTTGCAGTTTTATTGAAGACTGAAGAAAGGTGTAGGTCTTTCTCTCCTGTTTAATTTGCTTTTGCAGAATCCAATATGGGCTTGATACATTTTTTTTCCTTGTATAAAGAGGTTTGCTGAATGACAGGAAAATAATTTATTTACCACGGGAGCATCTTGGACCACCGTGAAACTATAATTTAATATGTGTCCTATTTTTGGTCAGAGCGCGTGGTTACATGTCCAGTGTTGCTTAAGATTACATAACCAAGACAACATAACAAAGATTACTTGGCAGTAAAATAATAATAATAAATCGGTTCACCCACAGTGCAGTGGATATGCTCCTAAAATAAATATTCCCATCATTAGTCCTTGTCTGTTATTTCAGTCTGCTCTGATATCTGTCCCACAATCCCTTGCTGCAGTCAGGTGTAAAAGGCAAATAAAGAAAAAAAAACCCCACAAAAGAACCAATGGAAACAGACTGCTGGATTCATCCTCAAGGGCTCTGTGGCCTGATCATGGAAGTCAATCACGTGGAGGGTGAGCTTTAAACCGAACACTGGGTATCGTTATAATCCAAAATCACTGCCCCCTTTTCCAGCTGCACAAAGCGTTCACCCGAAACACCTGGCCGCCTCCACAAATGAGGTCTCTATGCTGCGCCAGCACGTGTCTGTGCTATCGAGAGAATCATCAACTCTCATCGGTGACAACCACCGAAATGAACTGGGTGCCGCCCTGGAACGCTGTTACTCAATCAAGCACCTGGCAATCTGTGCGCTTCCTTAATCTGTTAGCCCCTATTTTTAGCGCCATTTACTTTGGGTAGGAATAGCCCGGGCGGGCTGAGTATCTATATATAGCCCTGTGTGCGTGCGCGTGCGTGTGTGTGTGTGTGCGTGTGCGTGTGCGTGTGTGTGTGTGTGTGTTAGAGTGGCTGATGATGGGGTATTGATCTTAAAATAGCCGGTGGGTGTTTTTTTTTTTTTTTCGGCGCGTACGATGGCGGTGACGGTGATGTCACCCGGCGGACGAGGCCTGCCGGGGCTGATTACCGAGGAGGGGCCCGTGACGGGCACCGCGTCACCGGGACAGATGTGCCCACGCCAGGATTTCGGACGGGATTCGGGGGCGCTCCTCTGCTGTAAACCCGTCGCCCGATCTTTTGGCGGTCGCGTTTGCGTGACCCCCCGTACGAGGGTTAACATCCGTTTGCGGGGGTTTTGAGCGGCACGGTTTTTGTTTGACCGTCGCTGTTGAATTTTATTTGCCCCCTCCCAAATGTGTCGTTTGTTTGTTTTTTGCTTGTAAGTGTACCAGAGTGTGGAGGGTGGAGAAAGGTGATAAAAAGGATTTTTTCCCCCCCAGTTTTGTTTGTAGAGGCACTTTTTTGTTTCATAAAGCCTGCTCTCCTTCCTTGTTTAGCTTCGCGAAGAGCGTCTGCACTGCATGTTGTGATAAACGATGTAAGCGCGCTGCAACAAAAAAGGCAAAATATGGAAAGAGGGGGGTATCTGGAGACCTAATCCGGGGTGAAGCTACAGTGCCTACCCTGAGAGAGTGGTTCTTCTGCAAGATGATCATTTTCCCAGAGAGCGCATTCCCGTTTCTCATTCCTCTCTGGCCTCTGGACTTCTATTATCCACTTGCATTAGTCCATCTGAAACAGCCATATAAAATGCATGTAGTTGTGAATTATAACCGTTACGCAAATGGAATATACTGCCATATATTGTCAAAGAAATTTGGACTATTTTGAAAGTATAATGATAAATATATTTCAGATCAGTCATCTATTGTGATATCTCAGAGTGGCAACAATTTGTATATGTACCTACTGTATAGATTTTGCTGTTGGAATGTCTTTATAATACATTTTATTTCAGTATATTTTCAGTGTGTTCCATTTCGGTTGGGATAAGGGACGATGACTGCCATCTTTTTCTATGGCTCTTGCTGTTGTCGGAATGTGCTGCCTGTTCACTACAGGAGCATTACAGAGAATCAGTCAGTCGTCACTAGTGGGGCGTTCTCCTCCCCCGTGTCCTCTTCTCTAGCACGGGAGCACGTCGAGCCATTCAAAAACGTCTCCCCCTACTGTCTCCTTTTCAGCCATGAAAGGAGAGCATCTATTCCCGAAGATGAGAGGCGCCGTTTTTTACCAGCGCTTTTACCTGCTGGGCGGGGAGGAGCTGCTGGTGCTGCAGAGCTCCGCGTGGGACCCCGTGCTCGGAGACGGCTTCCACCAGATCACCGACTTCAACGACCTGCCCACCGCCCTCTTCGCCTGCAACGTGGACCAGTGCGTGTTCGAGGAGCGGGAGGGGAAGGTAAGGACAGACCCGCTGTCTTCTCAGCCAAATGTTACTACACCGCGACTCTACGGCGTCTCGCGTTGTGTGTTTTTGTGCATGTTCTGCTGTCTTTCTGAGCACCGCTTGGCCCTGTGTGTTTTTTTTTGGTGGTTGTTTCTCAGCCACAGGGAAATAATTCATCATGT
Organism: Anguilla anguilla; assembly: GCF_013347855.1. Taxonomy (NCBI): domain Eukaryota; kingdom Metazoa; phylum Chordata; class Actinopteri; order Anguilliformes; family Anguillidae; genus Anguilla; species Anguilla anguilla. The sequence goes on along the minus strand of NC_049206.1, from coordinate 54,427,360 downwards.
TCCTCCTTATGTGTTCATGTCCACCTGTGCCTTGATGACCCTGTGAATTCTGCAAGTGGCGCACCCTCTAAACAAACTGATTTTGAAGGTTCAACGTAAACCAAAACAAAAAAAAAGAAGCTGTTAACCAAAACTGTAACTGCCAAATGCTTCTCGCGGTTCTTTGCCCCTCTAACTTTCCATGGCTTCAGGCCGAAACCACGCCGGCCGTGTGCCGGGAACGCGATTGGCCGTTGTTTTCGAGGGCCTGCTCAGGGAGGGAATACTGATGTCTCATCATAAATTGCGTGTGAAAAAAAAAAAAAAATGGACGCGCAATTCATTTCAGTGGCCCTGGGAGATGGGTGCAGATGCGGCTCCGACAAATTAAAATGTGTTAATGCGTCGGTCGTGGCCGGGCACGTATTGTCCTCGGCAGTCTAGTCTGCCACAGCCGGCACCGTGTACGACCCCTCTGCGGCATTCTGGAGACCATGCCCCCAGCGGGCACAGTTTCTGATTTCGGGCTGGGGGGAGGGGAGGCTGGCATTGTACCGCGGTAAACATCCAGCTCCATAAACGAGTGAATAGCCGAATGAATCTGACCTCGGGGTCATGCTCGAGATGGGAAAGCATTATTCGCCCACTTTGATTGACAGCAGGCGAGATACACCGCGGTCAAATGGACGGCTTCCCACCCGGGTACAAATTGCTGGTAAGTCCACATCAACAGCTCGTCTTATCTCTTCTGCCATGCCTGTCCTTTTGCAGTTTATTATTGACACAGAAAGATTTACTCGCTTTGCCTCTTCTGGCCTAGTCTGGTCTGGTCTGGTGTGTCTGGCAGCCATTTTGATCCTTTGAAGTGTGCTGCCTGTTCTCCGCCTCTTTGCAGGTTGTGCCACACCCACTTACGCAGGGCCTGCTTTGCTGCTTCTGTTCATCAATGACGCTAAGGCTGCTAGCATGTGCATATAGCGAGGCGTCTGTGCTGCGGGTCAGAGGAGTGACGTCCTTTCAGCCGCTTTGCGTGTTCGTTTTTTGAAAAATGTGGCAGTTGTCCGCGGGACGGTGTAGCTGAGGGCACGGTAAGAGCGACTGTGCTGGTCCGTGACGTGTCTGCCGTAGCTCTTTGGAGGGTAGCGATCCAAAAACCGAAACGCTCGAGAGTCGTTGAGCAGAGTTGGCGGGGCGGCTGAGGCGGTCTGCTGCTTCGCTCTTCCTTCTGCGTGTTAATGAAAGGTAAACCCGTGAGGAGAAGAGCTGCCCACGCCCGTGTAAGCTAACCGACTGAATGTTCGCGCTGTTTTAGCCGCTGTCTGCGACCACGGCGACGAGGCAGGCTGAACACCCGCGGGATACCGCCGCCTCTCCGTCCTTTTGAATGCCGACAATGGCGTCTCGGAATGGCGCCATCTGCCGACGCAGCGAGAGGCCCCCCCCGTCGGGCTTTCTTGCCCCGCTGACCGCCATTTCCCGCCGCTGCTGTGCATCAGAGGGGGTTTGAGGTTCACGCGCGGCGACGGCTACACACTGAACCCAGTCCTACTGGACGTGAGGAGGACTGGAGGTCACTGAGTCAGAGTCTGAGCCCGAACTGCCCGTGGTGCTGGCCGTCTCTCTGGGAACCCTTGCTGGTGGGCACTAGAGTGGGTGGCGGAGGGATACGGTGGTGACTCGCCGCCGCTTCACCCTCCCGGCTAAGCGGGCTCCTGGTAAGGTTGGCCGGATCTTCTTCTGACTGAATCCCCTGGCCATGTCTGTGTCCTGTAACAGTGTAGAAAACGGTGTTGCAGCTATCAGTGTGGTTCATGATGCAGTTAAATAACTGCAATCAGAAGAACGGCTACCATTTTTTCACGTTTTAAGCTAGTTGATTCCCATTGTTTCTGTTCTGTAGATTTGATCAGAGAATTTTAATGTGCTTGGTGTTTGCAGAATGTACTGGAATGTCATGATTCTATGAGTTTAATAAAAGGTTCGATTTAACAATGCGAACGTGGAAATATACCAGGACATCTTATTCTTAGAACAAAAAAAAAAACTTTGCATATCTACGTCAGCGCACACTGCAGAAAAGCGTGAGTCAGAGTTTTGACTTAAGAAAGAATACTAGGGTGGTAATACGTTTTTATTGTGAAGAATTAGTCATCACTAATATCAGAATTTGTACTTGAATGTGGAATGAATAGGGAGGTGGGCATTTCCACAGGTTTAATCAGTGTACCCTTGAGGGAACATTTAAACTGATGCTGATACTGAACCTATTTAAAGAGTATGAGAAAGGCCTCAAAGCAGTCACTGCAGTGACACACCATTAAGCATGTCAATATTGTCCATTTGTGCATATGGACAAACGAGTGTTTGGAAACGTGAACTTTCAGATGCACGTGCGCTTCTAAGCGTGTGTTCAGCGACGCTGCCAGTGTTCCTGAACACCCCGTCTCTCGTTCAGGAACCGGAACAACCGCCTCGACTTTCTTTATTCTGCAGACCTCTCATAGCCCGTCCCCCTGTGTGATGGCCATAGGCCGCAGGTTGTGATGTCACCGTGCGCAGCTCTGTCATTCTACTGTTTGCAGGGTCCCGAAACACGCACATTCCGTTTAAAATGCAAGACCAGGGACACTCAAATGTTCCCATTTAAAAGGAGTGCCATGCCCATTAACTCTTTTAGCAAATACGTGATTATAATGTTCTTAACTCTGAACATTCTAATGCTGATGTAACAGTCACTACTGGTAACTAAATTCAAGTTCTAGAACACTGCCTTGGAATTTAGAAAAAAAGAACCCATTCTAAATAACCAGCTCTTCTTCAGAGGGTTAAATCCCACGCCGATCCAGGCTTGTGGGAGGAACGCGGAACCGGACAGACGGAGGGAGCCGTGACCCTCCCACCTGTCACCTGCACCCCGGCGATGCCCGTCTGCCGTAAGGGGCTGAGTCACGCGGCGCACGCGGCACACCTGCGCGGCTCAGGCACTGCTGCGTTCGGAAAACAGCGGCAGGAAGCAGGAAGTCGGCGTAGCAACGTACGCGCCGCGGCACGTCAGCTGCTGCCTGTTAATTGGCTGGCGCATCTGCGCTTCTGCAAATGGCTGCTGCTTGCTAATGAGAAGGTCGAACACCGCTGCACGCTCACAGTGGGCCATTTATGACATTTCTTGCTGGAGAGCACATCTCACAGGCCTGGGGGGGGGGGGGGGTCATGCTTTTTAAATGGACCAACCAGACTCCTCCGGTGGGTTTAAATTTTCCGATATTTTAAGACCTGTGTCGTTCCAGGACATACTGTGGATGTGCTTGGTGGCCTGCTGGCTGGCTGGTCCTGTTAAGGCACTTTTTCCGGCGTGTGATGGAATCAGGACTGTGCCGGTGCCGGCTGTGACCGGCAGCCCTGCAGGGCCATGCGTAATTGGCGGTAGCATCGCGCGGGGAGAGAGGCACAGCTGTGTCGCATTGACTTCCTGCATTTCCCCACTGGTCCACCAGGGTCCTGTTTCACGAAGCAGAATTTAGCTGGATGACTGTGCTGTGAGTAAAAACCAAAAACCCTCCCCCAAATGTGGAACGTGGACTGAAGCAAAAAGAGCCGTTACGGGTTTTACTCAGCGCAGTTATCCAGCTAACTCAGCAATCCTGATTCGTGAAACAGGGCCCGGGATTACTGAGTTAGCTGGATGACTGCACTGAGTAAAACCCGGAACTGTCCCAAATCTGGAACATACACCGAAGCAAGAAGAGTTGTTTTGGGTTTTACTCGCCACGTGTAGCGGGTGTAGCTTGGCTAGTTCGCTAGTGAAGCACGGTAAAGGTGCGGTAAAGCGAAGGCCTCGTGGCGGGTTACCGTGGCAACACTCCGTGGTGGCGCAACCCTCAAATTCAAAAATAATGACGTTGCCCTTGGCTAGGTGCTAGTTCGCCTTTATCTGACTGGTAACACATTTGCTTATGAAGCAAATGGATGACTGAGAGGCCCCAGGGTCAAATCCCAAAACCTCTCGTAGAATTTCAGAGAGCATTTCTGCACACCCTTTAATGTGTCACCGGGAGTTATCGTGGAATGCCAAAGCTTTGCCGATGGGTAGCGAGGGGCGTTGCATTTAGCGAGGACGTTTATTTATGCGATTTTTGCTCATTTGACAACTTACTGGAGTGTAAATGTAAATCTGTTGGCCACAGTAAGAGCAGGGCACGCAGAGAAACAGCGCTGTTCTCTCAGTCAACCCAGAATCAATCCAATAGGCTGCGATAACATTACCTTTCTGAAACTTCTGAGTGATGAATCATATCTATTTATAGACGTGGGGTGTTATTGCCCTTCCAATAATAGCCAGCCTGTCGGGGGAGAATGGAAAATCGCCCAATCTAGTGCTCAACGGGGCAGAATGGAATTTGAATGTCATCGTTGAGCTCCGCGTTACAAAGTCATTACCGCTTCAAGCCCTCCGCCACTTTAATGTCTCAGCTTTTCAGTTTTGCACAAAATGTGCTTTCATTCGCTTGCCATTTCGAAGACAAAGAAATTTCAAGGAGAGCTGCAGTATGTGTTGGGACTAACGTTGCATTGCATTGTGGGTCCTGAGTTCACTTCCTGTATATGAGATTGCAAAATTATATCAGTTGTTTTGCACACACATACCGCGTCATTGTAGTTACTTATCATGGTTACTGCTTCTTAAATTTGAACATGATGTGAATGAGCAACTGAGATATTGGAACCAAAAAAAACGAGAGATTCTGAATGTAGTTGCATTTGTATTCACACCCACACTTACTGTCTGATTTTGTATTTGACTGCAATACTTTTGCTACTGCCAGGGTCCATGAACTCAAATAATCAAATAATCTGTGGTATAACCAATTCAAACAGAAATGAATCACAAGCACCTCAGTACAATGATTTTTCTGATTCGTACCTAAAACCTAGTGTCTTGTACAAATGAACCATTTTTGCAACTCGATGTCCTGTGATACCATTCCACTGGTACAGAGCACTTAGGATATCTGTAGAAGGTCTACAAGGAAATGGATAAGCCACACACACACACACACACACACACACACACAAACACATACTGTATGCACACACACATTGTCCTTATTCCCAGACAGATGTTTTAGAAATATGACACCAATGGAAAGTTTTCTAGGAAGGATGAATAGTGACACGGGCAAACTACGTCCGCGTAATGGTGAGAAGGGGAAAAGGCACGGCCTTTGTGTTATGTTTTGGTTCGGTTACTTTGTCAAACAGCTAGAAGTTTCCTAGAAAAACTCTGCATTTGAAAAAGCTTGGCTTCATTGCAGTTACGTAAGGCCTTCCCTGGTTGTGTATTCTGCTTTATAAGGGCATATTGTTACTTACCAGTACAACCTTTGTGCTCGATGGACAGTTCCTTCATGAATCTCTTGTGTGTGTGTGTGTGTGCCTGTTTGCCCTCTTCATGATCCTGTCAGAAGGTTGGCTAAAGTTTATGGAGATTTGCCGAAACCGTATCTCGGTAATGCGATGCCCTGTTAACTGGCGGTCACTCTCTTGTGAATGACATTTATGGGGTGAGAGAACTAAAAATTGGATCTTACAGTGGAAAAAAAAGCATATTAACATTCCCCGCTGTCTCCCTGTCCTTTCATGTAGGCCTGCAGGGAATTTTTGGAGTTGTTACATTGTTTTCAAAACATGGTATTACGGCGAAAAGCAGAACTTAAATAAGAAACTTGGTGATGTCATCGCGTAAGCTGCACTTGAGCGTTCCTTCTTGTCTTCACCACGGAGACGTTGTAAAAAAAGGCTTAGCTAATGCTTTGATGGGGAAAAAAAGCTATATAAAAATGCAATTTAGGCCATGAATGCTGAATTTAGATCATTTGAAGCGTCCACATTTTTTTAAATCGGCTGTCTTGTCTTTTTTTTATGGATGCTCCTAGGGTTCATGCAAGTACAGCCTGACGCGGTGTACCCAAATACCGCCATTAAGGAAGATTCTTGCTGGTAGCGGACTAACAGTGACGTTAAACTGTAGACATGCGGCGTGATGGAAAAGCGTTTGTAGAGGCAGTGCTGTGGGGAGCGCCCTCTGGTGGTGAGACCCTTCAACCTTTTTCGCGTTTTTAATATCGAAGGCCTCCGACTCTGCGATTGCGATGGCTATCTGCGCACGCCATGTTTCGATGTTGTTGCACGGGTTCTGGCCTGGGTTCTGGCCTGGGTACTAAGCGTGCTGTGAATGACGCAGACATAAGTAACGATGTGACCGTCCCTCTGTCTGTTTCCCATTTCTTATGACTGCCTGTCGTACCCAGGGGTCAGCCGTCAAGGGAAGCACCTTCAGGCGGACGTGGAAGGTTGGCTCCTTCCCAGTGAACATTTCTGTGGTGAAAAGTTGGTGAAGTGCTGTCTAGGCATTCAGGTGAAAGCCCGAATACATTTGGTTGAAAAGTAAGAGTTCTCTAGCAGACTAGGTTAGCCAGGCTATATTCGGGTAAGACTTGAGCTATATTGAGGTTAACCAAGTCCATTTATGTCAAATCTTCTCTCAGCCTAGATTTCCACCACCCTAGTCGTCTACATTCTGGCTTCTACTCACTGGGTTGCCTCTTGTGATTTTGTCACCCACCTCATCATTAAATGCTACTTTTCAGCATTGAGCCCATTAGTAGATAGTAGATCAGCCTTTTTGCGTACAATCCATTTATACAGCTCCAAGCTGGGAACTGAACACTTTGAGTTGTAAGCGCTGTTCCCTAACCATAATGCAACGCTGCCGCCCCACTGAAATGTGCTACGGTGCCGTGCCGTACTGTAGCTGGGTTTCCCAGCACCCAGAGGCCAGGGTTGTGTAAGCCGCTGGCGTGGTCGCCGTGGACACGTGTCGCGCGCGCGAGAGAGGCGGTTCAGATTCGAATTAGAAAAAAACAACAACAAAAAAAAACGGGTCAGCGGGTCGGCCTCTGGTCGGATATGAGAGGACTCGCAGAGAGACCGGGCTGTGATTTATAGAAGTCAAATTGCGGGGAGAAACCATTAGGCCACAGATGCCTTCTGGATTAACTCAATAACTGATATTAAAGTGTCTTGCTAAATTTGGGCTAGATTGGGGGCTGGGGGCCACTGCAGAGGTACTTTTTAAGAGCAGGGACTGCACTTTTGTCCGTGGGTGGTTCGGATGTATTTTTTTCCCTGTTGGGATGTTTCCAGTTCTTTGGGAAGTCCCTATCGTAATGTAAAACAAAATGGCAGAGGACAAGAGCCTTCTGGGACAGTTTCTGCTGCACAACCTCGGACAGCTTCACTGCCATTTTTAGCATTTTTCTGGCCCGGAATACGCCCTGAAATATTTATGTGAGTTTAAACTGAGCGCCGTTAGTCAAGAGGACACCAGATCTGTCTGTAGGCTGGAAATGCGTCTCACATTGAAATGTTTTAACTCCCTTTCGAGTTTCTGCGCAGTAGAACGCTCGGTGTTAATTCAGCTCCCCGGAGGGATCACATGAAGAGGTAAAGGTAATCTTCTCAGAGTTAATTTAACAACAAATATGTTCCTGGGTGTGAAACAGTCAGGTGTCTTGCACCCTGTGAAAAAAAACAAACACATTTCTGGCAGTCTGTCTGAATGGGCTTTAATTAGCTGAGCACATAACTTTGTTTCAGTAGACTTTTGCCATTGGTGGAGCCTTCCTCATGTCAACATTTCCGTGTTAACGATATGAAGGGCATGAAGAATTGCCTGATTTTGGTGTGGTATTATTCATCCGTTCTGGACCTGAGCTGTCGGACTCAGCATATGCGTCCACAGGCCTTAAAAAGATGGCATGTAATTAAAATGATTCATGACCACTCATCTCAAGAAAAAAAGAAAGTCAAGGATCAGAATAGTGTGTTCGCCATTCAAGTGATTCTGGATTCAATTTTTTTTGCTGAGCTTTTAGTTTTCTTCCACGTTCTTTTCTCTGCATTAGTTGGCCTCTATACGAGGGCGTTCATTTTAAAACTGCTTGCAGCATTTTACCCTTGCTGTCCTTCTAGCGCCAGGGGGATTTACGCTGATGAGAACGACCTTGGGAGTGACCTTGTGTGTACAGGAAGTGCTCACGGCTGCCCTTCCTGGCCTCTAACGGAGGCCGACTGCATCTCGTCGCCTCAGACTGGACAGCCTCAGCCTCGGTTTCTAATCTCTCTAATTATTCCTCAGAGTCTGTGGTGGCCGGCTCTAAAAAAAAAAAAAAGAAGCCGCTGCTTCTGACGCCATGACGAGTTACAAAACCCAGCCGCTTAAGTCCTTAATGTGACAAATTACAGCTGGGACTGACAGCGCGAGCCGCTGTAGCCCTTCAGCGCGATGCGCGACGGCCATTACTCGTTACGCGTTTATTGTTCTTGACGCCGGCTTCGATTTGGCGGGATTTAAGTGCGTCTGAAGCGTGTAAACAACAGCGATGGCGATGTGCGTCCGGTGGTGTGAGCTGGAAATAAAGTAGCGTCCGGCCTATCGGAAAAAGTGACATTTTTTTCTGTCGTGTCACGAATAGTATGAATCACAGGCATTGCGTTATGAATCGATCTTGTAACCCACCCAAGCCAATGTATGAAGTGCCCCTGTAAAAGAAAGGTGCACAAAGCCTCGGTCTTCTGCCTTTATCGACAGGGACAGTTTGTTTTTCACTCGTGTGTATGGTCTCTCCTTTGGTACTAGAGGTGAATGGAAGGTCACTCAAGGAAAGCTTTCAGTGTGATTGTGTTGCTAGGGTTCCGTGTCATTTCAGTCTGACCGCCCTGCATGCTCTTGTGTACTGTGTGAAGACAAGGAGAGCTAATAAATATATAATTTATAGAGAGAGAGAGAGAGAGAGAGAGAGAGAGATATAGAGAGGGATGAGGGTGGACAGAGGGAGAGAGAGTGAAAGAGAGAGGGTGGACAGAGGGACAGAGAGAGAGTGAGATGGGGCAGACAGAGGGAGAGAGACAGCGAGAGGGAGAGGTTGGGCTGTTTCTATTTAATGAGGCTACTTTCACATCTCTGCATGGTTGCCTATTTCTACCGGTCACATCAGATCTGTGATTCATTCATTTGTATTCTTGACTTTTCTCTTGGATTTCAGTCATTATAGATGGGCTAAATTATTTTGACAGGTTCTTTTGAATTCTGGCTCTTTGTAATTGAACCGAAAGTGTGTGATTCATACACCCGGAACTATTCCTGTGTTCCTCTCTCTGCACTTTATGTGGTCATTGATTTCATTACTTACATTTATTGGTCATTAATTTCTTGCCTTTTATTTAAACGGACCCGTTTGTTCTTATTTCTTATCATGAAATCTTCTGTGACTACACTACAGCACAGCGAAATGTAAGAGATTAAGTATTATTTGATATTAGCCATTATCTCACCTTGAATAAAATTTGACGCCTATTTTATTCCTGCATTAAAGCAATCGGGAGCCCATAAATGTAATGTAGCCAAACAACCCCCCCCCCCCCCCCTACAGTTTTGCCCTTGGGCTAAGCAACAAATAAAACTAGCAAAATAGAATCAAGCAAAGCCTGCCAATGCAAGGAGATTAGGGTAACGCCTTAATTTAAGAGGTGGCATTTCCCGATTGCGGAGAAACGGCTTAAGTGAGATCAGACGTAAACCTGCCTCCGCCGGCTCGTTCTTCAACCAAATGACATATTAATCAAGCGAAGAAAAAAAAGAATGCAATTTAAACAAAGAATCTCCTGTAATTGCTGAGCTGTCTCTGTGTTGCTCGGGACGCGAGAGCAGAATAATAATTTGTTTTGGCCAAGAGTGCTTTTATTGGGCTTAGCAGTCCTTCGGGCTTCCCCCGCCGTCGTATGATGTAAAACGCTCTCCAGAGCCCGTGCTGGGAAAATACTGCCGGTGTTCAGTGCCTGCCATTGCAGCAGTGCCGTGCTGCACTGAGTTTTCAGCAGTGCGCTTCAGTTCTTGGACAGAGGCGTCCTGCTCATTTCAGCCACCATGAATGTCTATTTTGGAATGAAATGGTTATTACATTACATTACATGACATTTATTTAGCAGACGCTTTTATCCAATGCAACGTACAAATGTGCATATCCTGGTCATTGGACAAATATAAAACACAGGTTCGATAAGGTTCGATACGCATTTCGTACTGCTGTTTCTAGCCAAGAGCACAGTTCAGTTCACGCAGTGAACAAATACAAATTACAAAAAGTGCTGTATTATTATTGGTATGTTTAAGACTCATAATGTGTCAGTGAGTATTAATCTGGAAATCTGGACATAACTTCCCACATTCAGGCTGTTATCTTAAGCCCCTGCTGTACAGAGATAAGGGATAGTTCCTGCTGGCGGGTACAGATTTTTGAAAATGTCGGTTGGACCTCGGACCTCTTAAACACAAGGGACCTCGACGCGGCTGTATCGGTCATTAACAGACGCGTCTTAACCGTTTTCCGAGTCAAAATGCCTGGGCAGGTTTCATTACCGGTGCGATTTAGAGTCATTGAGAGTCAGTGTTATTTGTGGCCGGTTCGTTAGCTTTGTTAGCATCCTGCGGCTGAGAAACGAAGAGGGATGTGTTGAGGCCAGGCACAGGTTTCGCCACTATACTTGTGGGGACCAGCGGTGGCTTACCGCCGTGTTCTTGGGACGTTACCCATAAACATTTCTCACACGGTTGACCGTTTGTGGATGTGTGATTGCAGGTGGAACCGTTCTGCTGGAGGTGCTGGGGGAATGTGTGTATCGATGTCCAATACAGGCTGGCTGCTCAGTTGTCATCCCCCTGCTAATAGAGTTAGCGGTTTTAGCGGTCACACACACACAACACACACACGCGCAGGTGCAGACCGGCGCCTGCATTTTTTGCGTCTCTGATGAGGATGTTGGCGGCCGCGGTTCAGGTCAGGTCACAGCACAACTCTCAGCTCCGCAAGCCTCTAAGCTCACCCGTGCTTTTATATCAAACATTTACGATTTAAACCAATTAAACATTGATGGCCTTGGCAGGCTGCGGTGTGTCTGTATGTGTGTGTGTGTGTGTTTTTTTTTTTAATAAACTGTGTCTCAGTGGGCAGGGGACGGCTCTCAGCTCTTCAGACATGCCGGAGCATTTTATTATTGGGAGCGTGCAGTAGATCCGCGCAGAAGGAAGCCCTCGTTTAATTGCCTGGGAATGGCTGTAATAACACAAAGCGAATGAGCCGCACCTGTGGGGCCTCGCTTAAGTGGAGAATTGGGCCGTCGTCGTTGTATTATTGAGAGGCAATATCAGATGTTTATTTTTGTTTTTTAATGTGAGCGAAACTTGCAGCGTGGCTGTGGGGTGTGGGAGGGGGAGGGGGGGGTGGCGTGCGGGGGGGTTGGGTGGGGGGGGCAGCACCCTGCTCTTCGGGGAGGAAGTTGGCACGCTAGCCGAGGTTGGAAATAGCCCCGGTGCGTCCCGGAGGGTAGGCGCCCACGTCGGAAAAAAGCCGGTAATCACCTGTGCTGGGCGCGGCTCACCTGCGGGCCCGGCCCTGTTTGCCAGGCGCATCCTGCTCTGGGGAGCTCTCCGCAGTGCTGAAACCGCCGCTCGCCTCCGGGGGACGGGGAGACGCGCGGGGGGGGGGGGGGGGGGGGTGTGTCGCCGGGGAGGAGCCCAACCGGCACCGGCTCCCCAGCGCTGCGGAAGCCACACGCCACATGGGTCTGCTCCGGCTGGGGGGGGGGGGGGGGCGCTCTAAACCATCCCCGAAAATAGAATCGCCACTCCACTCCGTCTAGTTTGCCTGTCGATCACCGTGTTGCTCTAGCGTGAAGAGTTTTGCCTGCTCCAGCTGGATTGGCCTCTAATTTAGGAAAAAAACAGCACCAGCAAAACAAAACAAAACAAAACAAAGTTTTATACAGTTTTATGGGGATATCTGTCCAATCAATGTGCATTTTTTTCAAAAGAAGACCCAATTAAAATAGGGTAATTTAATACATATTTACTGATACACCTCATAATAATAAAAAACCTTAATGAAGCCCATAGCCAGAAAGAATAACATGGGTATGCGAAAAAAGAGCAATCAGCGGGATTTTAGCAGAGGTATATGAATATGTTGCTGAATTGTTTTTAGATGTACAAACGTCTATTTTCCCCCAAAGGACTGAAATAAGAGCGCAATCAATTTCTATTTAAAATATTCGCTAGTTTTTTGGATGGGCTGCCACCTGACAATAGAGGCTCTGATTGGTCGATCCTCTGTAATAAGTCTGTGAACCTGTGGTGATGCTTTAGAGAGTCTGTCATCAGCATGCAACAGCCCTTCACCGATGAAAGCAATATGCTGAAATATTTGAACCTTTTAGCCTCATCTTCCCTAAAAATGTACGGCGCGGATCCTTCCAGAATGTAATATCAGACGTAACTGACGCTGAAAATGGAGAGCAAGGCATCGGTAGGTTACAGATATAGGACCTGGCAGGATTTCAGCAGAGATGTATCAGATGTAGTCCCAGCAGTAAAGTAAAAGGAGAACTTGCATGTGTTAGAGAAGGAACAATCCTCTGCAGGATTTTATCAGAGGTGTGTGAGATGTGGCCTGTTCTGGTTTAGCGTGCCAGGTCCATGCAGGTGCAGGCTGGGCTGCAGGTAGTGCAGCTGCGGCTGCTGCGTTAGCACTGTGCTGGTGCTGTGTTAGCACTGCGCTGGTGCTGTGTTAGCACTGTGCTGGGGCTGTGTTAGCACTGCGCTGGTGCTGTGTTAGCACTGCGCTGGTGCTGTGTTAGTGTTATGCTGGTGCTATGTTGGTGCTGTGTTAGCACTGTGCTGGTGCTGTGTTAGCACTGCGCTGGTGCTGTGTTAGCACTGTGCTAGTGCTGTGTTAGTGTTATGCTGGTGCTATGTTGGTGCTGTGTTAGCACTGTGCTGGTGCTGTGTTAGCACTGCGCTGGTGCTGTGTTAGCACTGTGCTAGTGCTGTGTTAGTGTTATGCTGGTCCTATGTTGGTGCTGTGTTAGCACTGTGCTGGTGATGTGTTAGCGCTGTTCTGGTGCTGTGTTAGCGCTTCGCTGATGCTTTGCTAGCACTGTGCTGGTCCTGTGTTAGCGCTGTGCTCGTTCTGCGTGTGTGTCTAGGCTGTGCATGACGTCTGTCTGACCGCCATTAGGCGGGTTGATGGTCACTGTGCTCTTGCCACAGCTTCACACCAGCCTTAGGGAAGGAGCTCCTCTTGCAGCTCCCCCCCCCCTCGCCCACCGCCACCCGCCATCTTTCTACATGGGGGTGCTCTGCGGGCATCCTGGCGCTCCCAGGCCCATCAGCTGGAGATGCGGTCTCCAACCGCCAACCTGTCAATCAGCCAATCAGCCAGGGAGTGACAGGGGCAGGGGTTGAGCAATGGGGTGGGGGGGAGGCGGGAGGGTGTCGTACCCAGGGATGTAGGTCTGTGTGGAAAAGGGGAATAACAGAGCATGGAGGGGGGGGATAGGGAACAAACAGGAAAATGGAGGAGTTAACTCTTCACGTGCCGGGATAGGTCTCTTTTTCACACACACACACACACACACACACACACACACACACACACACATTTTCTCCGGTGTCTACACATGCTGCGTTTAATGGGAAGACAGATCTGAAGACCAAACATAACGTGAATGGCAGAAATGGTGGCTTACCCAGAATGCTTTTCGGTGGAATGAAAGAATAAAACATTAATGTTGCCTGCGTGCCATTTCAGGACGTGTTGCGAATCTGTGCTAGCTCGCTTGGGTATGTGCAGAGGACACTGAGTGACGTCAGTTGCTGAAAAAGATTGAACCGCACGGTACAACTTATTGTGTAAAAATAACCGTTTTATCTTCATTTCTCTTTTGTCGGAACATCTTTCAATTGAAATGCACCAGGGACCAGGTCTTCGGGGGGCTCGAAGGCAACATTTTCCATTCCATTTCTGGGCTAAGAGGTTGCTCCTGTACTGTAGATCTAACTGAAAAGTCTCTGAGCAGCATTGTTGGAGCATTACTCTCTTTTGCGGTAACATGTTTTGAAATGTGTCATTTTAAATTGCTGAACAAAAAGCAGTCGGTTCTTTTTCTTCTTTCTCTCGGAAATGTTTTTTTGAAATGTGTTGAATTTTATTAACGTGATACTGTTTTATCGCTATATTTATGCCGCTAACTTTATTTGATCCTTTTGCAGTTGTGAGGTTGAGATAAAAAAACAGAGGTGTTGATGCTGTAAGAAGTGAGAAGAGCACATAGTTATTTTTCAGTAGCGCATCACTAGATGGCAGACTTTGTTTGAAAGCCAGCTGTTTGCAATGCGAGGCTGATGGGGAGTTAAATCTGTACACAGAGGATTCTCCTCTCCGTCTCTTCAGAATCGTGTAGGAATAATTTCTGCTTATGCACATTGCTCATGAGGCTGTGTGCTGTGTGTTCGTGATTCATTTTCTGCAAAAGAACCCAGAATCTGAGTGATTCCTCTAATTGTTTATGTAGATCTTTCCAAGATGGTGACCGCAGAATAGGAAGTGACCCTGTTATGACACAGGTTTAATAACAGCATTGACTCAAATAATTCACTGTTGAGTAGTCCCGCGGATGTTGGTGATGTCACAATGATTGGAGTGTCTGTCGGCAGCAATCCGTCTTCCCATAATTCCAGTGCAAGCTCAGTTTACCATTTTCACCATTTCATATTTATTTTCACAGTGCATACATTTGTATTTACATACTTATATTTACATACTTAAGGGACTTGTTTTCACATTAGACGTTAATCTCCTGTAGGAAAAAAAAGGATTTAAACCAAAGAGATGAAAAACAATAGACGAGGGTAGAATTTCCTGACCCCGCCTCCCTTTCTCTTTCATTCTGCCACTCTTTTTTCTTTCTTTCTCCTCCTGTTTAAAATATAATTGGAAAAAATTTGTGGCAGCTAGCCCCAGACAGCCAAGGTTAATTGCATTTTAAGAATGGCAGAGAAAGACAAATGAAAGGGGGTCTGGGCCGTGCTAAGCATCCAGCCCCTCATCTCCCTCAGCCTAATCTCAGTCCGCACACTCTGCACCCCCCCCCCCACCCCCCCTTCCCCAAAACTGCCTTCCACCCCCTAACCCTCCCAACAACACTGCGCTCATACATTACCACCATTGTCAATGAGTGTCTTAGCCTAGGCTACACCTACGCTGGTTTTGCTTAAAAAAAATAAAATAATAAATAAATAAAAAACACACAAGGGTCCTGGACTCAAATATGCCACTCAAAACCTGCTATGCAGTAACATGGTAGCATATGTGACCAATGACATATTTGTTTTTTTAATATGAAAGTCTTTATGCAGTATTAATATCTATTAAGTAGTCCGTCAGGAAACGTGAAAATACACCGAGCATCAGACTTGGAAAAGGTGTTCGGAGGATGAACGCTCAACCTGATAGAAACTTCAGAATATTAGAACTCATAAATTGTGACTAAATTCATGTTAATCAATGGCCTGGGTTGTCTGTGTCTGAGGTATTAAAGGGTTTTGTATTGGATAATTGGCTGCGCCCAGAATAAAGACTATCTCCAGACACAAAGGCAAAGATGGAGGCTATCTGTGGGAGTCCATTGTTGAGAGAGCTGAAGGTGCGTCATGGCCCCCATCTTCTTGCCTCGCGATTAATTACACATCGTATGTAATTGTGTTCGAGGAATTCCGGCGCTGACTGATTATTTCCGACCGCAGTTGGTGATTTTTTATGCGTATTTTTGTGTACGTTGGATTTTAATTTTATCACATATATGTGTTCTTTGTGTACAGCTGCGGGTTCGGTCAGTAGGGCCCCAAGAAGCAAAATGACCCTCCTTGAGGAGCACCATCTGCTGTGTATTACAGTGGCACCTGCTGTAATATTAAAGGTCTTACTAATAATATATGCAAAGCCTGTAAACTGCCCCTGGTGAGACAATCAGATGCACATTGATTTACAAATAGTATATATATATTATATAAATATATATCAATGGCTTTGGAGATAAACTTGAAAGCACATTAATTGCATTCAGTCGGGTTAATATAATATAGAATATACATATGCTGCAATTGGTTATGCAGACCCAGATACGCAAACACTTACGCACACGCATACAGGCAGGCCTACACACACACATACACACACACACACACACACATTCATGCAATCACACGCACATTGACAAATAAAAACACAGATATGCAATCAAGAGTGTAGATTATTTAGTATGTATAAGATATACGAAATCATATGTTGGCAGCCACTTGAATTCAGGAAATCTCACACCGTGTACAATGTGTTTTAGTCTTTTATTTATGACGGAATGTTTCAAACACACAAGTCATTTTTTTTTCATTTTGAGAGATCCATAAACCAGCATTCATTCCTAAAGATCGCATTTTTCTCCTCAGCTGATACCGCTCCAGAGCCTGGATGACAATCCAGATTGTTTTTCTACAAATCAAACAAATCATTTTAGCCTGGACAATGTAGCAACCCATTTTTAGTTTTTAGAAAGGCTTTCTGTGAGTCAGTAAATCAATAAGACACATAATATTATTTTCAATTTAGAGTTCCATTTATTATTTCCCTCTACAGACAGGGTTTTTTTCCCCTGAATGCTGCGACTTTTAAAGTACATTTTGTTCCTCCTGTCCGCTAAAAACAGAGTCGATACATTTTGCGAGTTCTTCACTGGATTTGTGGAATTAAAAGGTATCTAAATATAACTTCACGGTGAAGCTGTCGTAAATGAAATAATGAAAGAAATTGACAGCGATACTTTGTAATACCGAGACTCGGAGAAACGAGATCATCTTCTGATAAAGTATGTATGAGTGTGTCGATGTGAAGGCTTTTAAATCTCTTGGGGGCCTTGTCATGTTTTCTTAGTGTTTTCTCTGCGGCCTCCTCAAACACAGGGCTGCATGCATCATCCCTTGCTGAGGCAGAATGGAGGATGCTTATGCTAATGTGCATTTTCTCTTTCTGTTGTAAATCGACCCTCTTGTTACATCAGTTAACCTTTGAAGGAGGCAGCCTTGCCTGCCAGCAATGATAACCATTGAGGTCTTTTTTCGTTTTTCATTCTGTATCTATATACTAACGGTTCTCAACCCTGCTCCTGGAGATCCACAAGGTCTGCTTGTGTTCACTGATGCTCTTCACATAATTGATAAATTAGGGCATTCGACTACACTGATGACCCAGCTCCTGGTTTATTGAGTCTGAAACAATTGCTAATTTTGAGGTGACAGCAAAACCGAACCTACCCTCCCCAGGACCAGGGTTGTGGACCACTGATCTGTAGTGTGTTACCTGTAACCCCTGCATATGAATCCAAGACAACAGTGTCATGATTCCAGTTGGTTCCACATGGTGCAGGAGTGAAGGGAGGTGTGGCATTGATCCATTGTGATGTCACACGTTGAATATTCTCAGCTATTTGTCTGTTGATATGAGCTCTCCTCATGTCCAATAATGTGTGTGACCTTGATTCTGTACAGAAATGATTTGTATGCAGATCCCTGTTGAACTGCCGGGATTTCATTTTCAAGGTACTGGCGACAATGAAGACCCAGAACTCAGCTGCAGGTGGAATACTTTAATAATTCTGGTGTCCTCTGCTGCCATATTCCCCCGAACGGTATTTTCAGTCACATTTCAAAGGCGAAATGCGACAGCTGGAAGACAGGCAGGAAGCGAATGATAGAGAGGAAGCCGTCCAATGGCAGGATCAGACGCAGGACCGGCAGGATGGCTGTTTTCCGATCGGATCGGCGGACTTGCCGCGGCTGGTGCGGTCTGTTCGCGGCCGACGTGCTCTCGTCTCCGTAACTCACCCGTAACCCTGACCGCGCAGATCGGCGCGGCGGTGACTCACAGAGAGAGGGAGAGACGTTCATCACCGTGGCGACGTTTCTTCTCCCCGCTGCCCGACCTCGCGTGTCAGCCACGCTTCAGACGACACAGCTGCCGGCCGTGGCGTGTGGGGGGGGGGTGTGGTGGGGGACCGAGATAGCGATCACTCCCTCAGACGCGCCACCTGCGCCTTTTTTTCCGGCTAAGGCGCTGAAAGAGGACGGCTTGTGCCTTCTTTTCCCAGCATGCCGAGCGACGTGTCGCTCCTGCTCTGACACTGAACGGAAAGGAAGCAGGATTCCACAGATCAGGGTCTAAATCTCTACAGACCTGATGTAGAGTGTCCCGTTGGCAAGTCTGTCAGGATTTCCCCACACGACCTGGAACCCTGGAAAACATGGAATTCTAAAATTAAAATTATTTTTTTAAGTGTAATATTATTGGCCAAAACCGCAGGTTCCCTTGGTCTGTGATCACAATCTACCAGCCCCTCAAACCGCCCCCCTGTCTACGATCTCACTCTAACGGGACACACTGACACTCAGCAGAAAATTAAATTGGCAGTCGTGTGTTTACTGCTCTGTTGGAAACAGATTATTTAATCAATTTTGACTCCTTTTTGTTTGCAACTCAACTGGACCCGTAATTAAAATATACAATTACATTTTACGTGTTAACTAACTCCCACAGAAGTGATTTTGTAATAATAACATTTAATGCAGATTGCCCCGTTGTTTTTGAAATGTCACCCCCAGGTGCTATCTGACCGATCAAGCATCAGGATCTGCCGTTTGGTGCATCCGTTGAAATATTTATCCCGCTCGAATCCTGCTTGCCTCACAGCCACAGACACAGACGCTGGGATGTGAAGTGAGTGCGGCGTGCGACTGAACAGGTCCCCGCCGCATCGTGACAGATGATTCTGGAGACGCGGCGTGGCAGACAGCTGACGTCTCGGAGATTTAACAGCGCGAGCCGTCAAACGGGAGAGTCGATTAGGGATAGATTTCATTTGTCACGCTCCAGAGGGTTGACTTACACAGTACTGTACATACACTGATTTATTCATTTATTTTATTTTTTTAAAAACTGTGATACAAGGTTTAGATTGTAAATGAAAGCCGTGGAGAGTTGGAGAGACTTTACTTGGTTTTCGAATTTCATTTGCCTTGTCTGTATATATTTGTGGCTTGGGAGAAAGCTCAGTGGCACTAAAATCCAAAACTGGGCACATCTTTTCGTTTGCATTTTGGAATTTTAAATTTTTTAGAATTGTGCAATCTTTTTTGACGCAGTCAGCAAGAGCACTTGTTGACACTGACACAGGCCAGGGCGAACATGCTAGATGTCACTAGCTTAGCTTTACGGGCTGTGTCATAAGCTTACTGTGTGTGAATGGTGGTCCGTAGCCAAATGGTAGGTGGCTTTTGGTTTTGGTTCTGGTTATGGTTCTGGTTCTGGTTCCTTTAGGGCCGTATTGCACTTTTGAACGTCGCCTTGGATAAAAGCGTCTGCTAAATAAACGCAATATAATGTAATTACTCAAATCATTGGGGAAGTGAGAGATAAGTGCCGAATTTGCCAGTTCCATGCAGGAAGAAGTAGGCATTAAATTACAGAAGGCTGGGAGGGATCATTAAACAAGATCGTTTTAGCCAGAGCTTCTCTGTGCTGGGGTCTCCGGATTTTGAATCTGAATTTTGAAGCTGATGCAAAGGAGTAGATGTATAGGAATGCTCAGTTTTGTGTTTTCAAGACGATTGCGTCTTGAGTGCGAACTGTGTCTGTGTCAAAATCCCAGGCAGCTGCGCACCGTGAACGTCCCCTCCTCTAGAGTGCATCTTTATTGCATTCCATAAATCAAACAAAGAGAAGTACTAAGCTGTCAAATATTGACTCATAAATTCAGCGGCTTACAGAAGACCTTTAATCCCCCGCGGAAGAGTAATCCCTGCACTTAATCGATTCGCCGGGGCTAAATTGCGTTTATTTAAGGAAACGGCTTAATCCAAATATAACCCAACCTTTGTCATTTGCTTTGATTCATTTCGTGAGGACGTATTTATGTGCACCCCCCTCCCCACCGTACGCTTGTTCTCCTCTTTTAGAATGTTCTGTCATCAAAAATCTCCAAAGCCTTCCACATTTCAGAG
Source organism: Anguilla anguilla (assembly GCF_013347855.1). Classification (NCBI taxonomy): domain Eukaryota; kingdom Metazoa; phylum Chordata; class Actinopteri; order Anguilliformes; family Anguillidae; genus Anguilla; species Anguilla anguilla. The sequence goes on along the minus strand of NC_049206.1, from coordinate 54,407,382 downwards.
CCCCATTTCTATTCTTGGTTCCTGGCGAAGACACACTGGGTCGGTATTTTATCATATTAATTTACCGGCGTCAGGGCAGAGCGGTTTGAGAACTTGCACATCCAGCAGATGGTTGATTCTAAATCCAGCACTGAACGGTGCGGTCGGCTGGCTGTACCTCCGCGAGTCAGTCAGCCCACACCGTACAGAGGCGACAGCACGTTTGGCGCTAAGCTAATTGCTGCGGCTTGTCTGTTATAAGGGCCAGTGAAGGTGTCTGGTGAACTGCCCGACAATCGCGCTTACTGTTTGCACCGAAGCCTTGTTTTGTAGTATGGAGTTCGGGTTTGTTTCAGAAGACGAGGAAGCGTGGTAATCGCATGAATCATTCATTATTTATTTGCTTGGCAGACGTCGTAATCTAGGGCAGTTAGGATCCATTTATACACCTGGGTACATTTACTGACGTAGTAGCATCCCAGCTAATGATCTCACGATGTTACTGCCATGTAGTGGCAATGTTATAACGTCTTAGCCAGAATGCTGAGGGATGCAAACACAGCTCCACCTGGGACTTTAACTTGCCACCTTAGTTACGTCTACTATAGTACCTTATGCAACAGCTTGGCTGAATACTCAATCTGATTGGCTGGGAGGTGAGCACTATTTTTGTACATGCCCAGCTATTCATGGACAATAATTACTTTTTTTGTCGGACATTGCTAGCAAGCAACCTGTTACAATATCATACTTGCAACAGTCTTAATGATCATCTCAATCACATCTCACATATGGGATGCGTCCATTGGCGGCTCAAGCATAGTCAGCTTGATGTCCATGAACGACTGCAGAGAGTAGCTAGTCTAGTTAGCGCTTGACTGTGTTTATAGTTTAGCCTGTTTTATATATATATCAGTCGTTGGCTAGCTAGATATCTATGCTAACAAACATGCTGTGATACCTTTTTGACCCAAATTCAAACTGGAATTTTAATATTAAGTAACGTCGGTGATGGCAGTATAGGGGTTGGTATACTTACTGGAATACTTAAGTAATGTTTCCACTAAAATGGAATGGCATATTTTGAAAAGGCTTGCTTCGTGCTGGTAAGCCGTTGTGTAAGTGGGATCATGGCCTCGGGGCTGGGCATTACACGGTCAGAATGCTCTTCGCAGAGAGAAACTGCCCTCGGCATTGCCTTGGGCAATATACTACCTCCGCGTCGGATCCCTTATGTAATCAGTATGCCTGTGATGTCAGTCATACGCTGGACAAATTAAACCATATTGTGAATATTCTGAGTCCCTGAAAAAATGACCCAATCCTGCGTTGGCTTAACCTAGCTAACCTACCCCCCCCCCCCCCCCCCAAACACACACACACACACACACCACCCTTTTCTGGCCTGCACACATGTAACCAAGGAAACAGCCTTCACTTAAATTAAGGCCTTTTCTCCCCCCTGCACATGACACATATTTTTCAGATTAGATTCGCTGACCTTGAGGACACATAGCCCCAGCGTCTTGCTAAAAAGCCTCAGCATCATCTTGACAATCGGACCAAATAAAGAAGGAGGTGGGGAGATGATGGGGGTGATGGGGGTGGGGGGGGGAGTGGGTAGGGGTGGGTGGAGGGGGGCGGAGGGGGGTGTTGCCAAGCGCTGCTGCCGGTCTGGGCAATTTTAGAGAAAGCTGGAGAAGGCTCTCTCTTCTCCGACCGACGCTGGAGATTGTTTTCGGCGGATGAATAATGGATGGGGTGAGCTGAATAAAAGAACGGGGAGCTCTTCGACCCCCGGAGGAGGGGTGACGTCAGAGGCGGGACCCAACGTCGGCTGTCACTCAGCCCGCCGCGGCCATTTTGGAGACGAGCGGAGGAGGGTACTGAGGCGATGGGGGTATGGGGGAAGGGAGGGGTGGGTGAGAGAAGAGATGAGGGAGGTCTATTAAGGCCAAGGTAAACAGATAGACAGGCAGACAGACAAACAGACAGACAGACCGATCTCCTCCCCTGGCCCACCCAGGTTGTGACCTATTCCCTGCCTGCTTCGCAGGCGCTCATTAATGTGCGAGTTCAGCGTGTTATTTTTGGTGGATTCATCTTCCGCATCACAGCGAGACGCCCCACACATAATCCACCTGCCTCGGGGAATCGGGGAGGCTTCTGTTTATAGAAGCACCAATAACTTTAAAGTAAGAAAAAGCCCTTCAGTAAGAGCCTCTTCTCTCAGGCACTTTCAGGTCACCAGCACTCTGTTCCCCCTGTAAAGACCAAAGCAGACGGCACTTGAAAAATAGAATCGAGACTTTGTTGTCCTTACAGTGTGGAAATTTGCCTTTGGCTTCACAGTGACTTAAAAAAAAAAACGACACTCCTTAACAGACGGATGGACAGACAGACTGATAGACACAGACAGACAAACAGACAGACGGATGGGCAGGCAGACCGAGACAGACAGGCAGACCGGCAGACCGGCTGACAGACAGACAGCATTAAAGCATCAGGAACGTCTTGTCACCCGGGCCCTAATCTCAAAGAACAACGTGCAAAGAACAAGGCTTAAAATATCCGCAGATAAAAAAATGTGTAAACGGCGCGTCCAGGATTGATCCTCTGTGCAGCGATGTGCCCGTGGTTCAGGACTGGACCCCGGCCAAGCTGGTGCCGACGGGTGTGCAGCTTCGTCCCGGGCGGCGCACGCCTGGTCGTGATGTCGCTCGAGGAGGGAGCGCTGCAGCTGGCGGGTTTGTGAGCAAACGGGACTCCTCTCCTCGAAGCGGGCGCCTGCAGACCCCCTGCTCTGGCCGCTCCATTACGCTGCCCAGGTTAGGACTGACGAGATCCAGGGCTTGATTTTGTTTGCGTACGTGGGCTTGAAAGGAGACCTTGAGCCCTTTACTTCTTCGGATGCCAGTTCATTGAAGAATAAATTACAGACGATAGCTACTAAAAGGGCTTCTATTCTGGGAATAGAATCCCTGATTTTTTTTAAAGATAATGTTTGACCTTCAGGGCATTCCAAGTCCCCAGCTGTCTGTCGTCAGTAACTTATTTTGTTGGGGTGGGGGGGTGGGGGGAATTTGGATTACCAGTTTATGGAACATTTTCTTCAATTATTTATTGGTCAGCACTGACCCTGGATGGCCCACAATGGTCAAGTTTGTCTACAAAGTCGGTATTTTACTAGAAACCCAAAACCCAGTTAATAGCTGTACTGTGTTTGTGTGGGAGTCCGGTACAGGGGGAGGTCTCCAATTTTGAAGGCAGTAAAAACAGAAGAGAAAACTGGTTACTTCTAGATTAGCTCTTGCTTGATACACGACAGGCTATATTATTTTACTGCTGAAAAAAGCACACCTGAACACTGTTTTCTTTTTAAGAACGGTTTTTGGTAAATATTGAAGGAGGACAAAACACTAAACCTATTCACATTAAAAAAAAACTGATTCCATCACCACCACTGTTAAAATGGACCTAAACACTATCAGTTTCTAACAATGTACAATAGCTATATTCTCTCTCACTTTCAGATAGCTTTTCTTCTGGGTCACTTTTTAATAATCAAATCCATTCAGGTCTTTTATATTCTGTTTGAATTAGGTTTGAAATGTGATATACCTTGCGTGAATGACGGTTTTTTTATTAAGAGCCCTGAGAATAATTATATTTTCCCAAAGGGGGGGTCTGTCATTTTTTAGTCATAGTCTGTATCCTTTTACAAATACAGAGAGTAGCAATCTTAAAAAGCAATTTTATTTAACTCTGAGGCTGTCCAAATCTTCTCTTCCATCCATGGCTTTTTTATGCATTACATTTTGAAATGCATTAAATATATTGTGCATGAAGAATACTATCTTCAGTTTTTTTGTTTTAAAGGGGTACGGTATCTACAAAATTATTATTACATTCATGTGAAATTTACTGTATAAATGAAAAAAATTCAGTTTTGCTTCTATATTGCCCTATTAATAATATTCATTAGTGTATCATTAATTTAATCTACAAAAACATCTTTATAACATGCATTATTTAGGGTTTAATAAATGTTTCCTGTAACAGTATGAATCTATACTGACTACTACATGTGCTAATGCATTGATATATGTGTTGTACCGATGTGTGCTAGTTGTTGTTGTCCTCTGAGTATTAGGATGTTTTCTAATTACTCAATTTGTACAGTTACTTAAGTTCTTCAAAGGGTACACTGGGTTATTTTTTAATAATTATTATTGTATACTTTTTTCCATATAGATTCATTTAGCATGATGATTCATTCTGTATCAAAGATATAACAGTATCTTTGAATTCCTGTCTATTTCTAATTGCTTGTGCCTATAATTAATCTAGTAGGCGATGCACTTAGAACTTAGGAAGAGGATAATTGAAAAATGGTTCACTGGGGAGTTTCCAAGTTCTCTGTAGCTTCATAATTGTTCAGTAGGGGCATGGATAGAATGGTAGAAATGTCTTTTGTGATGTCATCTGATAGTGTTCCAGAATGGGATGCGGCAGGTTAAATCCTCCCTCAGTTCTTTGTGCAGGGCAAGTATTTTCATTCAGAATTTACCCCCCCCCCCCCCATATGAAAGAGGCAATTCCAGAGTAGAAAATGGCTTTTTGTTGGTGCGATGGGGATGGCTTTAAATTTAATTAGGAGTTATTGTTGGGGTGGCAAGTCCAACTAAAGCTCCCATTCACAGTATAGCGATGAGCACAATGGCCTAGGATTGATTACTGACCAATGCCAGTGCTGAATTTGGCTGGAAGCTGCACACGGCTATGTGTAACTGGATATAAAGAATAACACCGGTCATTTTCATTTTTCAGTATCATCAACATATCCTATGATCAAACCCAAAAAAAATAATGTCCATGTTAATTTAGTGTCAGATAGAAACATTAACAGTTCTGATGTTTTCACTTACTGTAGCCTAATGGTTAGGCAGGTGGGGTTGCAGGTTTGATTCCCACCTGGGGCATTGCCTTGCACTTTTGAGCAAGGTACTATACTGAATTGCTTCTGTATGCAGCAGTGTAAATGGATTGTAAGGAGGTAAAAAAGTAAACTGTGCAAGTTGCTCTTGATAAGAGTGTCTGCTAAATTTCACTTCATCCAGGGCAGGGAGGAATACAATCAGCACTGCTCAAGAGCGGCCCCTCAAGGCCATTTACAGAACTGCAGCCTTCCATTGCTGAGATTCTGAAGCTAAGCTGGGGGACTGCAGGGTGGAAAAGCTGCAATGTTGTGCTGTGCACTTTTGGAGGAAGAACGTGTGGGTTGCAGGAGATAAGAAATAAATAGCAGGTAGTGTGTATATGCAACACACACACACACACACACACTCACACACACACACAAAAGTACAGCATAAACAGCATATACCCATACTTTACCCTGTGAGAGAGGATATTTCAGTGAAGGTGGAGGCTTGTATTTTGGTTGGCCATTCTGAGTTGAGAGAGAAAGAAAATATTGATATTATTATATTATGTTATAATAACATAGCCATATCATTCTGGAAATAGTTATTCTTCTACAATGTTTCATGGGAAATCTGACCATTGGGAAACATCAGATTTCATGCTGCTGAAAGTTTTTATTGAAAAATATATGCTTATTGATCAACCCAGATATCTAGCTTGCTTTGTCTGCTATTTGAATAATTTAATTTAATTATTTGAATGGCTTTGTTTTCATTTATTGATATTTATCTTAAGTTTACCTTTTTGGTGTTCTGGAAAGTTGGAAGTATTTGTTTTTTCTAACTGAAAACGTTAACGTTTTGAATAATTGATGGGGTGAGAGGTAAGAGAGTACATTCAACATGATGTATGAAAATTCCAAGGACTGAAGGTTTTAACCGTATCGTGCGAACACAAAACAAAAAGTGGCAAATATTTTTTTTGCTAAGTACAGCTTATGCAGCAAAGTATTTATAAAGTATGTGAAAAATCTGAGAAGCATTGTTCATCTTCAGATGATAATTCACCTCACTGTTAACACGATTATTCTGATCAGTTACAATGTGTCCATATTTATACACAGCCCGGCCCGGTTAGCCCCATCTCCATGTAACCTGCCGTTGTTGTCCCCATCCCGACGTGAGTGGCGAGCCTAACGACAGCCCTGGTGTTCAAACTGCGTGGCGGTGCGGCGCTTGTGTACGCCGCGGCCGTCCCGCGAACCGTCGCCGTGGCGCCGCGGCGCATCTCCTCGTCCGGGTTAATGACAGAGCCGACGCGAGCGTTCCCCTTCCCCGCCGCGTTCCTGCTGCATCCCGCGTCGCGCGTCACCCACCCCCCCCCCTCCCCGGGCGGTCTGCGTCTGCGCTGACGTCAACGGCAGCCTTTTTCGTCAGCGAGACCCGCGCTGCGGCGTCTTCTCATCCCCCCCCTGCCGCGGCGCCCTCCGGTGGTGGGGGGGGGGGAGGCGGCTGACGTCCTCTGCCGGGGTTGCGCGCTGTGTGGACGTCAGGGCCCGCTGGCGCTAGCTGGCTCGCATTAGCCTACGCTTCTGCGTGTACACCCCCCCCCCCCTTTTCCAGAGCCTGTCTGTGACAGAGGTCCTCACTGCAGCTGCTGCTGCTGCTGGATTGGTCCCTCGGGCAGAAGCCGCTCTCGAGCTGTCAGGTGACAGGGGCAGGGAATGCGGAATGGACGGTAACCGTGCAGCGAGTCGTATATATATGCAAATCTGGAGCCCCCCGTGTGCGCAGCGCGTTGTGTAACCTTCCTCTCTCCTTGGCTCCGCCCACCCTGGCAGACTGGCGGCCTGCTGCCATGGCAGCGGTGCCAGTGTTCCGCAGCTCCCTCAGGCACCTGGGTAGCGGGCTGCCTCTCTGCAGCAGCCATGTTTCTTTCTCTCTTTCTCTTTCTCTGTCCTCTCCTCTCTCTCTTTCTGTCTCTCTCTGTCCCTCTCTCTCTTTCTCTCTCTTTCTGTCTCTCTCTGTCCCTCTCCCTCTCTCTCTGTCTCTCTCTTTTTCTCTGTCTCACTCTCTCTCTCTGTCCCTCTCTCTCTTTCTGTCTCTATCTGTCCCTCTCCCTCTCTCTCTGTCTCTCTCTTTCTCTCTCTCTCTCTCTCTCTCTCTGTCCCTCCCCCCTCTCTCTCTCAGGCTGTTTCCCTTTTTTTCCTCACTCGTTCCCTGTTTTTCTCGCTCCTTCACTCTCGCACCATCTTTCTCTGCTGGTGCCTCCATCGTTGGAGAGGGCCAGGAGCACACAGATCCACTCCTGGAGGGACGTTGCAGTCACTCCTGTTCCATAACAAAGTCTCTAAAATGGTTTGTTTTGTGTCATTTGCTTTGAACGTCAGTGCTGTGCGTGTGTGTTTTTTTTTCACAAACTGAAGTGGGATGAGTAGAACAGCATGTTAGAGTGTGCTTGGTCTGAGTGCTTGTTGACCTCAGGAAATGCAGGCCAGGGCTCCCCGTGTCATTCTCCTGTTTGTTGTTTTTATCCCACTCGAGAGCTCTGTAATCAAAAGGCCCAAGTGTTCTGCCTCAGGTCTCAGGCCTGTGCAGCGGACTGGCCGGCGGTGTGAGCCGGTCTCAGTCCTGTGATACCCAGGCCGGCTAGCCTTTGAGAAACGCGAATACCGTATGTGCGTTTGATCTTTTTCGACTGAGGCGAAAACTGCGCAGCGAGGACCAGGAGCCGTTTTTTTTTTCGATGGCTCGTTTCCGTTGCCGCGAGAACATCTATCACGAGCTCTCCGTTCGCACAGCGCTGAACAACGGAAAAAAAACGGGCTTCTCTGAGGCGTCCGCCAGGCTGATAGAGCGGAAAGATTGCCGTCCGCGCTGAAACGGCGGCCAATGGAAGCCTTGCGTTGGGAAGCGAGCAGTAATCGCTGTGTTTTGAAACGGCTTACCACAGCCACCTCCTGCGCCGCTAAGGTTGCGCTGGCAGGAGTTACACGCTGTGCCTGCCATCGCGTGTGTGTGTGTGCGTGCGTGCGTGTGTGTGTGCGCATGCGTGCGTGCGTGTGTGTGTGTGTGTGTGTACATGTTTGTGTGAGTGTGTGTGTATGTGTGTGTTTGTGCATGTGTTTATGCGTGTATGTGTGTGTGTTTGTGTGTGTGTGTGCGCGCGCATGTATGTGTGTGTGTGCGTGCACTTGACTACTGGTGGTTGTTTTTGTGCACACCTGATGATGATTGTGTGTCTGTGTTGTTAAGAACTGTGCTCCTGTTAAGCGGGGAAAGATAAGCGTGTAATCGGTATTGAATTGAGGGTGGGAGGGTTTTCCTGGCGACAGCCGTGATTGGTCAGGTTTTGGAACACTTATCGATGTATTGACAGATATGCTCCACCAAGTTCTTTGGAGAAATTTGCGGGCTCAAGGGGTTATTGTTTTGCTCCATCATAGATTTTCCACTTACATCTTCAATAACACAATTTTCTATCATTACGTGCTTGAAAGGCTAAATTGACTGGGTTGTCTTATCTAATCAAGGCTGTCTGGACATGGCTAAACTTGTTCCTATAACACATGGTTACAGTCTATTGATGTTTTTGTAAGGGCTAAAATGAGCAGCTGATTATATAGAGCAGTTTATTTTTAGTGGAAAATATAACTTCCTTGAATGTCTTTTTCAAAAGCACTAATGGCAGTTCTTTTAAAAAAAGCATTTAAGTGGTTTTACCGTAATCAGGAAAATCATTGTCGTACCAAGCATTTATAAATCATAATGTTATGGTTCAGTCGTTTGGTTTGATATTGGTTTCTCTTTCTTTTTGATAGAATTTTCAAATAGTTCAAAAAATTTACGCTCTGAACAGATGAAACTATGCATGTTAAATGGGCATTGCGCAGTAAAGTGCTTTTACCCCCCCCCCCCACAAAAAGATCAACACTGTGTGACATTTCAGTTTAAAGAAAAATTGCCGAGCCGCGATTAATTCATTTCACCCCCTTTAAATTTGAGCTCTGCAGTCATTTTAATCCCCTCTGCGAATAAACAGTCCTTACATTCCATCGGCTTGTACACTCTGCTGGCCTGTGCTGCATCAGGCCAAACGCCGCGGCTCGCCCCCGAACCCATTACCGCCATGCCGCGCATACCCAGAATTCATAAACAGTCGCTTGTAAGTGGGTTTACACGATGAGACGTCCCCTCATTCAAAGGCTGCCGGCAATGATGCTGAGTGTGAGTGTGTGTGAGTGTGTGTGAGTGTGTGTGAGTGTGTGTGTGGTACAGTAAATGGGTCCCGATGTGCGGTACGTGGGGTGTGGAGCGTTTGGTGGGTCCGAACGTGCGCTGGTGACCCCCGGCGGCTGACTTCGTCCGCCGGTCGGATTTTTGTGTGGTTTAAAAATCCCAAGCAGGATGGGTGGTTTCCGGATTGCAGGAGCCTGTACAGGACCTCCTGTTCAACCTGCCTCCCCCCACCCCGTCGTCCCCCCCCCCTCCCGAAGGAATGCAAATGGTATTCACTGTGCCGGCAGACAGAGAGAGAGAGAGAGAGAGAGAGAGAGAGAGAGAGAGCAGGATGCAATGATAAAACAATGATGTCACCTCACCTACCCTGCAGCCGCACCCCCCTCCCCCCCATATATAATCTGCCACCCCAAAAAGGCTGCTCTCCGGACTGAATTTACCTCTTGACCGGATCACTGAACTGATCGCTGCTATTCTCATATTTTTTTATCTCATTCTTCTTATTTATGTGTTTATGTTTGGTGTTTTTGAAGAACTGACCTCACGAGCATTGAGTGTGTGTCATCGTTGATGTAGCACAAAGTGGTGTTTTATACAGATCTTGGAAAAGTGTGTAGTGTGGAAGCACCTCCTGCAGTTACACATTGTGGTTTCAGTGCCACTGTTAACAGCACGTACGCTCAGTACTTGGTTAGATGATATCCGCAGTCACTCGCCTGTACACATTGTTCACGTACAGAATTATAAGGCGAAGCACAGCCCAGGGCGCTGTCTGTGACTCCCAGTCAGACTGACACTTGTGTAGAGCCCCGCCGCGAATGATAAGAGGCCATAGCCTCTCATTTGCATACTCTGACATTCTATGATTAACCGTTAACGGAAAGCGACGGTTAATGTCAGTTGGAGTCCGATAAGGGAATTGGAGTCGGATACATGAATAGTGATTAGAGGATATTCACCCGGTCCCCTTCCTGGGTCACACAGGTAAGGCTGTATGCCATTCGTTGCTGTCTGGATGTTTCAAACATTTGGCGCATTGAAATTTGTAATCTGATTTTTAAAAACGGAAGACAACAGCCACTTCCCATACATGACGCTAGGCCCATCAATAATGGGCAGGTCATTATGTTTTCTAGGTATCTGGTTCCACATTGCTTTATGTACTCTCAGAAAAAAGGGTCCTTTGGCTTGTCCTCATAGGGGAACCCTTTTTGGTTCTTTATGAAACCTTCTATGGTCAGTGTGAAAAATGTGAGAGCTCCCAGATTGTACAAACCATTTTGTCTGACAAAGAACCCCACAAACTAGGAACTAGATAGGGTTCCTCTAGGGTTCCTCTGTGGACACAGAGGAGTCCTTTGGAACCCTTTCGTCTGAGTGTTGTAGATACGTGAGGGTTTAGTTTAAAGTTGAATGCGTTCCCTTGTGATGCTGTTGAGGACTACGTAGAGCATGTTGCTCTAAGGGCAGGCCTGACTTGCTTTGAGTGGGGCCAGATTAGCTTGTTTTACGCTCCAGCAAAAGAAAGTTCCTCCCATTGATCTGTCTGGCAGTCGTGGATTCGGCTGTTCTCCAGCTGTGGAGGGGAGGGGTGGGCTTGAGCCCTTTGAGTTTTTGTACTGAAAAAGAAAGCCCGAAGGCACACTTAGAACGGAACTGGGCCTTCAACGCACCTGTGCGAAAAAGTCATCCGTCTTCTGTCTGGCACCGGCGAGATGAATCTGCTTTGTGCCGCGCCGAGATCATTTAAGGCTCTTGGCGGCCATCTTGCTCAATTACAGACCCGAGCGAAGACGCTCGAATGCTAACAAATTGCCGAGAGGGAAAGGAGAGCTCTTTCAAAATAACAGTCCTTTTCCCGGCAAGGAGAGCAGAATTCAAAATTTACGTTAGCATTAGCGTTGTTTTGTCGGTTTGTATCATGCTAATTCAGAAGCTCTGAGGTAAATGTAGTGGTTTATTTCTTATCGTCAATTTGAATTTGGAGGAATAATATAAATCTTTTTTCGTTTAAATGGAATAAAATGCAATTTTTTGAACACTTGAATAACACTTGGATAGTTGAAGGGGATTTTGGTTTCCTAGCATTCTGTTGCAGAACATCTGTGTAAACAACCTCACGATGCCCGACCTAATTATCAGCAATCACTCGCAATGCTTTTGACAATGCTTTGGACTTGTCATGTCGCTGCAAGCTGCGAACATACAGCGAACGACTGCTAATTATGCGCAGCCATGTAACATACGATCCAGGCGAGATGGGGCCGGATCAGCTTGTTATCCGTAACCTTCAAAAAGAAAATTGGTTTTTAAATCCATCGGCTAGACAGCTACGCGCTCAATCTGACTTTCAGCTTAAAACAAACCGTTGTGGAATACTGATGAATGATAGCATGAATAATTACCAAACATCCCCAGCTGTAGTCTTCTAACAAGCTCACATGCCGCTGCAAAAAAATAAATAAAAAAATTAATGAAAATAACCGCAGCTGTGACTCACACCACTCTAACAGAAGACAGCTTGGGATGTTTCGTACTGAAATCAGCTTTGGCACATAATCATTTTCAATTTTCTGCACTGCATTACTTCCAGTGGAAAGGAAGACAAGAATGATGGAGGGCAGAAGGGAGAAAGAGTGAGCGGCTTATAGGGAGAGAGAGAGAGTGAGATAGTGAAAGAGGGGAGAGAGAGAGAGAGGAGAGACTCAGGGAGAGAGATAGAGAGAGTGTGAGAGGGGAGATAGAGAGAGCCAGGGAGAGAGTGAGAGAGAGCCAGGGAGAGAGAGAGAAAGCAGCGCTGGCTGATGTGATGTCATTGCGCAGAGAAGGAAGGGGGGGGGGAGAAAAGGGGAGGGAGGGGGGCCGGGCTGGTGCTCTGTTGCTCTGTGGCGGGTTTTGCTTTCTTGGAGCAGATCATTGTGACGGCCTGAGCAGCCGAGGGAGGTGTGGAGAAAGAGCGCTCTCCGGGGAGAAAACAGCGGCCACGAAAAACAGAACGCACGCACAGCGCAGCAGGGTCGCGCGCTCCGTCCGTCCGTCCGTCCGCCCGTCCGCCCGTCCGTCTCACCTCGCCCCGGGGCCGAGCCCTCCCGCTGACCGCCGCCGCGGCGTAACCAATCCCTGCGCAGGAGCATGCCGTCCCGAAGCGTGGACTGCGACATGACCACGCTGATCGCCTGCGTGGTCGACGTCGAGGTGTTCGCCAGCCGGGAGGTCAAGGTAGGTGATTGGCTCCCATCTGGCTGGACCCGCTGCGCGGTCGCTTCGCGTGTTTTTTTTAAATTTTTTATACTGAGCTGCCTCCGGTGCCCCCTCAGCTCTTAAAGACAGCTGAACACACGTGTAGTTGCGTTTGTTCAGCGCAACAAGAAGCAATGCACCGCAAGTTCTTTTCTCGGTCTGTGCTGCTGCAGTGCCTTAAATAAAAGCTTTATGCTAAAAAGATTGCTGTGGATTACAAGCACAAAAAAGGGTGTTGTTCTGACTTAGGGGGATGACAGAGGAGAAGGTGCTCTTTCAGACAAGCACAGACTCATAGAAGTTTTTTTATGTGTGTGTGAGAGCGTGTGGCAGAGGTAAAACAGCTTGCGAAGCAGGTAAACCTGTGCTTAGAAACAGTTCTGCTTCTATTCATTTGGTGCTCTCGTGTGAACTTAAATAGCTGCTAACGTTACTGCTACTGCTATTCTACTACAACAGTGCTCAGGCAACACATTCTGCTAACTTCTGCCTTTAGCTCAGCGTCATGTAGCCCTTGACTAATTTGGCAGCGAACGGGTGCTCGTCGTGTGTTTCCTCAATTTTATTGTACACGGTTGCTTGGCAGCTCTGAAGCTTGGTCATTGAAGCTTGAAATCTAATGGTTATTTGAAACGTTGATTTTTACACCAGAAAAAAAAGATCCTGCAGCACGGTGCACGCCGAAGGATCTGGCCATTTTCAGATGACACTAATCTAAACATCCACGTCACTCAGCCAAAAGTCCCCCCCCCACCCCCCCGTCCCCACCCGTCTCTGAATCACATTACTGTTGTTGCTGCACTTAGCCCATTGACTCTCTCTGTCTGTTGCTGTCTCTCTCTCTCTTCATTCATAAAAACCCCCTCAGAAACAGGGATTGTCAGAAAGGGCATCGGGGGCTCTGAGAAACCAGATCTTTCCCCGTTCCCAGAACCCGAGGACGATGTGCGCGGGGGACTTATCATTAAAGAGCCTATGCTGCTGATTTCAAGGGCAATTTTGAGTGCTGCTGGTTAGCAATCCATCATCCATTACATATGAATGATCCATAAGAGCGCGGCGACGGCGGTATAGTGCAATTTTAACCGGGTTAATGATTGTTGTGCACCCCTTGTTTTTGACATTCCTAATGTCAGTTGTGTTTGTGTGTGTGTGTGCACGTGTGTGTGTGTGTGTGTGCGTGTGGGTGTGGGTGTGTATGTGCATGTGTGTGTGCGCATGTGTGTGTGTGTGTGTGTGTATGGTGGGAGAGCCATGGGAAGCAGGCATTGTATGAAAAGTAGACAATGTGCAGCACTTGAGTCTTGGCCCAGAAGGGGATGGGTAAACGCAGACCATGTGACAGGAACCATAGAATTGTTGATGTAGAATAGAATAGAATAGAATAGAATAGAATTTAACTTTATTGTCCAGCAAAAGCCAGAAATCTGTCTTTGGTCTCACCACAGAAGTACGTAGATGAAAACAAAATACAGTACAATCACACAGAAATCACATATTCTCATTTTGAAATGGGAACAGGCTGATTTTTTTTCCCTTGACCTAGAAGCTGCCAAATGACTCTCACATGGATGGAACTTTTTCAAAAACATTTTTTTATTTTGCCGTGGTTTCCTGTAAGTGTTGTGCATTAAAAACAAAACTTGGGATGTAGTGATTGGGGCGGGGGGAGGGATTTTTCCTGCAAGCCGAGTAAATTGTTCATGAAATTGAAAGTGACATCTTCGTCAAAACAGCACTTGACTGGAAATGCGATTTTGGTGTTTTGTGGCATTTGGAACCCATGTGGATGAGTCCTGACAGGCCTGGCGTGCAGCAGTATGGTGTGTGGCTGCATGGTGTGCGGTTGCATGGTGCCACGGTTTGACCTGCGACGGCAGCTCGGTTCGTTGAATGCGTTTCACACATTTTTAAAATATATTGCAAATTCAGAAAGCAGAAAAAAAGTACATATTTGTCCAAATATTCTGAACTTCTGCGATATTAAATATAAAAAAGATTGTATATATTTTATTTGAATATGTTAGCAGTATGTCTCATTTCTGCAGCAAGCATGCAGCCTGCAGCTGGGAGATAGTTTTGCCGTGACTGTGGTTCCAGCGGAAGCATTCTCATTTGTCTTCGTTTGTGTTCGTTTCCTGGCCAGCTCACACTGCTGACCAATCACTGGAAAGGTCTGCCATCCCTCAGGCCTTCTGTGGTTTATTTATGCTGATTTCAGGGGGGAAAAAAATCATTCAAACATCGAGATTTAATTATTATTTCTGTGGGAATTCAACTTGCGGTCTACTTTCATAAGTCTCTGCTATTGTTTAGTACATCAAACATCATTATTTCTGTGGGAAATTGACTTGTGGACTGGTTTCGTAAGTCTATGCTATTGTCTAATACTTCTTGATGTACTTTTTTTTATTACTTATATGTTTATCATGGCTAGAAAAAGAGGACCATGTAAAAAGTCTTTCTCATTGAGTGGCAGTATTACATCATCAACAACAGAGTTTTGTATGGGGATTGAAGCACACAGGCTGGACTTTTGTAGACATCTTGGGATCTGCAGTGATAGAACTAGTCAAGAACGTTCCTTTAGGTAGGCGAGACTCATTTTGAAGTCTTTGAGGGTTAAGCGTGGCAGGAATGAATCACAGCCACCTATTTTCTGAAATATTCAGACTTCAATTGTGACCAAAATCAAAGAAACAAGTATGACTAATTCTCGGAAATGCCAATGCTAGGCAGCTAATTACATGGTCAACCAGATGATTACCGCTGGTCACAGTTACTAACGAGGGTTTAAATCAAAGCACTGCGCAGTCATGAGCTCCAAAATAAAGCATATAGAAGAGCAAGTGCAAAATGACTGTACCCTTCATGAGAGAAAACAAATTCAGTGACGAAAAATGGGAATCGTTTTTTTTACGAAAGGTATTGCCATGGGGGTCCATAATTAAATGGAAGTTACTGGAGCGTGGAGTGTTGTGAACTGGAGTGTTGTGAATACCACATGACTTTTTTGGGAGGGGGGGGGGGTCTTTCTCTTGCCCTGGATGGTACCCCTCTTCCCCTCTTCGTAAGAATTTTGGAGTGGTGCTGGACAGCAAACTGGCCCTGTCCGAGAGCATCATGGTGGTATGTTGGGCATGCATATTCTTCCTGACAAGCATCTGGAGATTCCAGCCCTTCTTCACTGCCTACTGAACCCAGGTCTTAATCAGTGCTCTGCTCGTATTTCCTGTCTGGTCTGCTTGGTCTGATGCAACTTCCTCATCGCTGGTCTCCTTGCCTCTGCCATCAGAGCTCAGCAGCCTATCCAGAGCAGTTTTGCTCACCTGATATACCGCCTCCCCAGGCTCCGCCATGTCACTCCCACTCTCATCTACCTCTTGTATACCTATATATAGCTTGCATCAAATTCAAAAGCATGGCGCTAGCCTATCAGGTAGCTAAGGGGACAGCTCTGTTATTATCATCAAAGGATCAACAGACCCTACACACCAGCCAGACCGTTCCGTTCTGCTACCTCTGCACACTGACCCAACATCTGCCCCCCCCCCCCCTCCCCCCCCCACATGTACCAGCACTTCCAGGCTTCCCGGTCACATCTATCTGCTCGAACACCCTCCTCTCCCCCCCCCCCCTTCCCCCCACCCCCTTGGTGGTGAAATGACCTTCCCACTGAGATCAAGACAGCAGAAACCCCCACCCATCGTCTGACGCAGGCGGAAGCATAGGTATCGGTGTGTAAAGATAGTTTATTTCTTTAGTGGTTTTTTCTGGAAAATCTGTGTCTACTTATCATTAATGTGCTCCTGCCTGCTTGGATGAGGCTCTTTTGTACTTCTGAGAGTAACAGTGGCGTTCTCCTCTTCTGTACGTTGCTCTGGATGAAATGTTCTTGCTGAGTGATCATTGCTCATACTGTAATGTAATGTTTAATGTTTTCATTTATGTTTTTTTATGGCCACAAAGAAGGCATAATCCTTCCTGTGCTGTTTTAATTTTAGAAACCGAGATGATGCAGGAGAGTGAGTCTGCTGCCCCCCCCCCCCCTTTCCACAGAGCAGACAGTTGTACGAGGGCACTTTACACTAAACAGGCACACTGTACATACTCTACCATTAGAGGGATAATTGCTGTATATTTATCATATAAACACGCGCTGTTACATAACATTATTAAATTATATAAAGGGCTTTACAGTTACAGTTGGGATGTCATTGGGGGCAGATTCGAGGTTATGGTTCGGTTAGTTGCAGAGTTTGGTTACTATGGTTTCCCCTTGTAACATAAAGGGAGAGCATCGGGGGCATTTCAGCTCATTTGACGCACCTCGTTTTGACCAACGCCGTCGGTTCCGTCCCTCCTGCGTGAGAGCGTCGGGCCCAAACGCGTCTGTCCCAGTCTGCGCTTTCTAATCTCCCTCCTCCACGTCTTAGCTGTGCCGTGTTCTGCCCTTCTGCTCGTCAAGTCAGTTTAGTTTAGGTGGGAGTTCTGTGAAACTGTTAAAGGTTAGCTCAGGTGGCTTTGATACTCATTTGTGTTTATGGCTGTGTAGGAAAGATTTCGCAAGCTTGTCTTTTTTGTGATGTACTGTCGAATATGACACAACAACAAATGCAGGAGAGATAATGCGAATGATATTGTTTGCTGTTCCACGTGAAGTCAAGTATGAAATTATGAACATGGCGTGGTGACGTTAATGTTTATATAGGACTTGATTTGCTTATGTTCTTTTTTATTTTTTTTGCAAGGAATGTGGGCAGTCCTTATTGTAACGCTTGGTGCAGCACAACGGCTTCAAAACTGTAAAAAAAAAAAAAAAAGGAATGATGAACTGACAGAGTTATTGTAAACAAACACCCCCCCCCCCCCCCCAAATCTGTGGTTTGAAACTTCCTGACAAAAAAAAAAAAAAAAGATCTACAAAAAGCCTAAAGTGGGTACCGCAGTAGATTTACATTTAGTGCAGGTCAAAGGTCGGGAAGCGAGAAGTAACATGAGAGACTGGGGCCTGGATATGTTTAAGTTGAATTAGTGTTCCTTTCACAAGGAAAAAAAAAAATACAGACTCTCTTCCCTGTTCCCCTGAACCTCCTGCTAATGCATCACCCCTCTAAAAAGGATCTGGATTTGATTAAAATAGAGCGGGTTGTTTGGTTTAAACTTTACATTTTCTCTGCTGTTTCAAGGTGAGCTGCAATTTATGCTTCCCCCTCCGCCCTCACTTAATAACATTCTTACGCCAGTGACTGTAGATGGTAAACATGACCGCCTGGCTCTGAATCAGCCGTAATTACTGAAGGCCTGCGCTGCCCGAGCTTCGGAAAACAGAACAAGCGACGGGTTTCTCTGCCTCCCCTTCGTCGCGTACGTGCGTGCGCGCGTTCCATCTTTCGCACGCGGAATGTTGTCGGTTTCCGTCGCGCGGTGAATTCCGAGGGAGGAGCGGCGCGTCGGCCGTTGTTGTCGCGGCGATAAACGGCGCGTGGCCGAGGCCAGTCCCGCTCTGATCCGAGGGCTTTTTTTTTTCTTTTCTTTTTTCCCAAGGAGAACTCGTCGGAATGGAAAGGTCAAGTCGAGTGGCAATTTTCCTCGTGTCGAGTGAGTTATATATAGATGCCCTGTCAGTTGCGGTAAATGGAATTTTCCAGCTGTATTTGGGGGGGGGCTTGTATTCTAGAAATGTGGGCCGAAATGTTCAGAGACCGGGGGCCGCCTAGTCCCTCAGTTATCATGCAAGAACAGACCAATCCCTGTTGCAGTTTTTTAATTTAACATTTACTCAACCATTTCTCACCTCCCTGCCCCTATGTAGTCTATCTCTCTCTCTTTCTCTGTCCGTCTCTCTCTTTTTATATTTCTCTCTCTCTTTAACACACGCACACACACACACACACACACACTAACGCCCAGGAAACATTTTCTGTTGAAGACTTGTCATGACTTTTTACTAGGAGATAGTGTGGGTGAGATATGTTTTTCCGGAATCACAGATATGCTTTTTTGGGAGTGAAATGGAAATGTAATGGAGGTGCACTGCCTCAGCTTCGTGCTTCCTCATTCTACACCAGAGCTAAATGGTAAATGGACTGCATTTATATAGCGCTTTCATCCAAAGCGCTTTACAATTGATGCCTCTCATTCACCCATTCACACACACACTCACACACCAACAGTGAAAGGCTGCTATTCAAGGTACCAATCAGCTTGTTGGGAGCAATTAGGGGTTAGGTGTCTTGCTCAGGGACACTTCGACACGCCCAGGGCGGGGGATCAAACCGGCAACCCTCCGACTGCCAGACAACTGCTCTTACCTCCTGAGCAGTTGCCCCACATTGTGCCTTTTCTTCTGTATCTTTGTAATAGTATGGTTACTAGACATGCACACAATAATCAAAGGCATCATGACAAACCATCACGTTGATTGATATATTGATATTTTAAAAGCTCTCCTTCATATAAGAACAGAGACAGGCTCAGTGATTGTACAGTTGGTATGGTAGACTGCGTATGGGTGTGTAAATATGTGTGTGTGTGTGTGTGGTTACTACATCGCGCTGTACCGTAGCGTGTTGAGGGTAAAATTGTGGGTGCGAGTTCAATGCCGTTCCTCGGCTATTGCAATTCCCCTGGGTTCCCGGGGTTTTTAAAAATGTGTATTGAAAGCTTGCAGCAGCCCCTTCAGATCTACTTGGCCATCAGCTCTTTATTTCCCCCCCAGCGAAATCAGCGGTACCGGTCCTGGCACCGCACGTGACAGACGAACCCTGCTGCACAGTCCCTTTGCTAAGCTCCAAGCACACCCTGAATCGGCCAGATCTGCGGCGCTGACAGCCAGTGTGTGGAGCTTTTTTTTTTTCTGTTTAGCTCGTTGCCATAAACACAGCTTTGCTGTGTACGGAATACTTGTGCTTACGCGGGCCATTTGTTCACTGTTTGCATGCAGTTCATCTCCTAACATTAATATTTGATTTCTCACATACGGTGTTTGATGTGGAATTCTTTCAAGGACGGGGTGGTGATAGCATCACAGAAGACGTTGTACTGTGTTACTGTAACATGGATTTGCCTTTTATACTCTGAGCATGATTCAAAGATATGTCCCTGTGCCTGAATTTTAAACAAATGATACTTCTGTGATGTCACAACTGATTCTCTATGACATCAGATCATGCACAGTATATGTTCCTTTATTCATTCATAAAGACTGGAAGCCCCTGGAACACTGGGCTCTGTTTTCTTCCACTGCCGCGTAAACAGTTTTCCCCTGTGCTGCACACGGCTGTAGGTCAAGGCGTAGATATGTGGCTTTGTGCTAAAACTGCAAGATCTCTTAATGGCTCAGAGGGCTCTCAAGAGAGCTTGGAAATAACACCACTACATAAATAAAATTGGCAACACTTCATAACAGCTACAGTATGTAACTCCTTCATAAGAACTGCAAAGCACCTTCATACACATTACATCAACATATTAAAAAAAACTTTTTTTTTCATTTGGCGTGTCATGGTAGTGTCCACTTTCTACATGAGTGGTGACATATCTTAGCATATGCCTATGAGTGGTCTAGTACTTATGAAGGACCATTTATAAAAAGTGCCACCATGAAACAAATTTTACTCACAAAGGCATCGTTGGCCTCCCTGCTGCATCTTTTCTCTGATAAAGGAAAGCCCTGAGCTAACCTTTAATGCAGCTCAGTGCGGAGGAGACCCACCTCTGTCCTGCCCTGGGCCAATTCGGCCATTTTTGTCTGGAGTGCACTAGACTAGAGTGACTGGACTGAACAGCCGCCCAGAAGAGTTTTTTTTTTTGGTCTGTTCGTTCTTCCTTATAATTGGAGGCAGGTTTTATGTTTAAGTACAACCTTTAACCCGCTGGTGTCAAGCCTGAGACGCGCTCCTTGTCCTACATCAGGGAAGGATTGCTCTGCTCCTGGTAGGCTTCGGCTCTGTGGAAGATTCCGGTATCTCGGAATAGTGATACGCTTCCACTACCTTGAATGGATGGTCACAGTGATTTATACAATTATGCAATTAAAGGATCGGAAGGAGCAAAATGCGGAAGCTCATCAAGGCCCACAGTTTCCTTTCTGTGTTGTCCGGAAACACAGCCAGCCCTCTCCATCTTAAGGATCCTACATCACCCATTAGGTACTTGTAGTGCCTGCTAGTGCACGCAACAGGGCATGTTCAGGGTGGCTCTGCACTTAGAAGCCTTCCTAATTTATGAGATAAAGCCAGATAAAGCCTCCTTTTTGGTTATGGAGGAGTTTGTCCTCAGCCCTGGTCCTGGAGAGCTACAGGGTCTTCTCGTTTTTTTCCTGATTCTCAGCACTTGATAACACTGTCGATTACACTGTTAACTCTGTTCACCTGGTTTCTTGGTTTTTTTATTTTAAATGGCTGCAGATTTTAAGGTGAATCCATGGCTCCGCAGGACCAGGGTTTGGGGAGGTATTCTGTCTGCTTTTCTTAAGCGAAGAAGAACATACCACCGCTGAGTTCTGGCGGGACCAGGGGCCTGGGGGGCCGGAGGAGTGTTTGGGGGGGGACGCGTTATCCACACTGTCTTTGGCTGACCTCCTGTCTGTTTAATTTCTGTCCCATAAGGCAAAGGGAGGTGGGGGAGGGAGGGGGGGCGGGGGGGGCTGCACTCGAACGGACTCTTTTGCAAAAAAACAGCGTTTTAGACCAGGGCTGTTTTTCATTACCTTTCTGGCCTTGTTTAAAAAGGCAGCTCTGAAGCCTGTGGGAACCGGCTTTGCTTTGCTTCCTGCCCATTGCTCTGCATCTGATTATTGTCTGAATGACTGCTGATCAATGAAGGCGTGTTTTTCCCTCACCGAGCCGCAGTAAAAACGCGATCTGGACGGTTTTTGCGGAGAGGATTTTGAGGCAGAATCCAAAAGAGTGCGGTTTCCGTGTCTGACCAGTCACAGAGCAGGGTAATGCTGCGTCAGTCATCGCAATCGCTCATAATGGGTCTGAGCCTAAGAAGGATTTCAGCCAAAGGGGTTTTTCAAACGCTCGAGATAATTTTGGCGAATGTGAGAAGATGTGACTCTGTGAGCGTGGTGTTTCTCATCCTTCTGCGGTGCTAATCTATGAACGCTTTTTTGCATGTGCACCCTCGGGGCTATCTGTCATGAAAATTTGCATGCGTGTGCAGCCTGCTTGCCCGTGATTGGTTGTTCTGAGCGCAGTGACCTGCGGGGCTATCGTGTTAGCTCTTCTCGCGTTGCCTGGCGTTGCGTTTCTCCGCCGAGACTTTGTAGCGTCTGTGGCCGCGTTACCCACGGGCTGTTTGCGGTGGATCAGTCTGGACGTGGAGATGCGCTGTACGGACCACACACACAAAAAAAACAACAACAAAAAAAACATGTTAAGCCTTTGTTTTCGGGTTTTGAAATCATTTTGTGCGCTACGTGGGATCTGCTGAGGACACATCCGCCCCGAAAGTGGCGGCCCAAAAAAAAAAAAAAAAGAAAAAAAAAGCGCATCTGTTTTCCTCCGGCCGTTTGCTCGGCCTTCTCGATGACATCACGGAGAGAGACCGCAATCGATCCAATCTGGGTCCCAGAGCAGCTCTGTGTGCGTCAGGGGAACCTTGCGGGAGAGACTGCGGGTTGACCGAAGACCCGGCGGCTCGGAGACCCTGTGCGGGAACCGAGGGTTCTCCTGCTTTTCGACACCGCAACATAGACAAAACAACCTCGGTGGACGTGACTTTGATCCACGATGTTCCATACCCTGGCCCTCTCCCCTCCCCTCCTCTCTGCTCGACTGGCCTGTTTCATAGCCTGGGGATTAAGTGCGGGTGGCATTAGGCTGATTGGATAATGGTTAGATCATGCTTTCAATGTACTCCAGTCAAATCCCACATTCCTGCCCTGTGGCGCACATATGTTTGGGCCTTAAAGAGGTTTTGTGGTAAAACACGATCTGTCTGAAATATCTTTTGTATTGATTGTCTCTCTGTTACATGAAATACATGCAATTATGAGAGGCTATGGGCACTATATGTTTCATGGAACTGTGTGGCAGCAGTTTACACATGGCCATTTCATCTTAGCATGTGAACAGACTGTACGCGTGTACAGCTGGACATGCATGTAAAATGCTGGTGCAGTGTCGTCACTCAAAGTTGCACGATTTTATTGATTATCACTGCATATAAACAACACAACAACGATTTATCAGTCTTTCCACAACTGACATTGTTGCGTGGCCATTTTTATCTGTCACTGATTTTTTTTGGCGTCTGCTGGAAAACATTGATTATGCTTGAGGAGAGGAATGCATTTCCAAGGTCAGACGCTCTTACTCACTCACCCATGTTTAGCGTGTAGTGCAGTTCCTGGTTTTGGCACATTTTAACAAGGCTATGTATTTGCTACGTCAGTCATTCACTAAGAAACACCGAAGTGGCTGGACACCACTGCACTGAAAACTGTCTTAATTTTCTTTGCTCTGATTGGTTGCAGAAATCTCAGTCCGAGAGAATCACGGGTTGTTACACGGTTTCACACCACCTTCATCATGTGAAGATGATGGTATTTGTGAGGCAACGCATACCGTCACGTCCCGGAAGCACGTATACTGTGTGCTTGTCCTCTTTGGGGACACGGGGTTTGCAGTGTCTCTCCCAAAACAAAAGCAGATGCTTCCATGTTAGCGAGCCAAGTCCTTGAAAATGACCTTTTTTAGCAAAACACCCGATGCAGTGTGCTTTATTTTAATAGTGACGGCCTCTGCCATTTGCTTAAGCATGAGGAATGCACTCTCCAGTTCTTCTGGTAGCACATTGATCAGTGAAGTGGATATTTTTAGAAAGCTATGCTGCTGCAGCCCGGCCATTCCTCTCCCCCCCCGCCCCCCCCCCCCCCCACCCCCCCTTTGCTGTCCATATTTGTAAAGGAATGTGATGCCTTTACAAATATGTGCCCATCTGTCTTGCACAAATACTTTTAAATGCCTAAAAGGGAATTCGCAGGAAAAAGTACCTGAAGTTGAAGGGAATTTTTTTTATTGCCGTGACATAAACCTTTGTGACAAAACGGTAACGAGAGTTTCCATATTTAACTCGGCAGCGTATTACGAATGGTACTGATTGCCAGATTATGGTTAATGTGTGCTTCTCTATGTAAGCTAGCCTTGGCGTCGTCGTGGATACCGCTACAAGCTGAGGAAGCACTTTCCTGTGCTTCTTGTTATTGGACGGACTCGGACGTTGCGTACCCAGAAAGACTAACGGCGCGGTTCGTCGTGATAAAAGATGGTTCCACGTCCTTCCGGACAGTAAGCTAAAGAGCCAACTGCTGAGACCAGCTGTGGGATTTCGGTGTACCTAAACAAGAGTGAACTCGGGGGAACCGATCGGGGGGATGGGGGGGGGAGATGGTTGGGTGTCAACACAGTCACCAGGAGGGTGGGGGGCACTAGTCATTACCAGTGATCGCGGACAAGGGCAATAACATCGAAAAATCTATTTGCATCCTTTGAATACTGCACAATTAAAATGTCAATACATTTTTTTTTTTTAAACATTAAAAACCTGAATTGTTTTGGCCCTAAATAACCACATACAGCCTTTATGCCAGCAGCCGAGACTGATGGTGGTGACGGTTTTTTCAAAGCTCCTGTGACGAAATGTGCGGCAAACTCTCGTTTCCGTGACACCCTGTGACACCGCTGATCCGAGAGCAAGCGCTTGGTGCGGACGTGGGGCGCGGGTGCCCTCGTGCGTCACTCTCCCTCGCTCGGCTGCACCTGTCGGGGGGCGCCATCGCTGACGCCACGTCTGTCAGCCGCGGAGCACCTGCGCCCCCCCGGCGGGCACGTCGCCCCGCTGACGCGGGACAGACCCTCCGTGTCCCGAGCCCTCGATTCGGGGCTGCGCGCTCTCCGCGGCGCCCGGCGCGATCAGAGGGGCGAGACAGACCTCGGCTCGGACAGCCTGCCCGAAAGTTTGGCCCGTCTGACTTATTGATGCTCCTTTGAAGGCCTGCTCCACAAAACATCACTCAGTAAAATATCACGCAGTGCCAACCTTTTTCCATTTCATCCAGAATGTGATGAAAAGGTTGATGGTTCGCTGATTGCTCCCACATATTCTGGCAGTAAATTTGGAACATGTGCGAGTGTGCTGTGGACCTTCGGTATGTTTTCGTTTTTTTGGGGGTATCTTTGACGGACGGCTTTAAACTCGGCCGATTCGTTAGCGCGCCGCGTGATTCTGCGCCATCGGGCTGGCGAGAACAGAACTTGACGACGGACGGACGTAACTCCAGGCTCGAGAGGCATCCCCCTGCCAAAATCCTCAGCGTCTGGAGAAGACCAGAGTGAGAAGCAGCGGGGGGGGTGAGCGGTCTAATCGGTCGTGTGAGTGTAAACACGGGGACACTGAAGACCGTCTCAGACTGCACTGTGTAATCCTGAGGCTGGGTTTGAAACGAGCGTCCAACCCCTCTTGCTCTGAAGTGAAATGTTATGACTAAAACCTGCTGCGTCACACCTCCCACCAGGCCTGAATGCGTACACGTAAAGCTTGAACGCCATAAATAGATCCGGGCGTTCGACGTGTAGCTCTTCAATGCTGATGACACAGTGGCCCTGAATAGATTATATTTCTCCTGAAGCAGCTTTTGTGAGTCACAACCATTTGATCCCATTGTCCACCTGGGACCGCCCCTGTTCAAGGGTATTTTAGGGTTCAACTGCAGTCTAAATTTGGGAATAGGTTGGGATATTTATAGAGCTTGCAGTCCCACCCCCACCCCCCCCTTCCCCGTTTTCAGTTTATCTCCCATTTGGAATCACCTCTTGCATTTGGCTTTGCCCTTGCCCGACTGCAGTAACACCTGCGCCCGCACAGGGGGGCGCGATACTCAGATAACCCCCCTCTGACTTTGGGTGCTCCGTGGCTACAGAGCCCAACCCGTCCCGGGGCTGTGTGATTCCGGCTGGATTCCGGTGTTGATCCTCTGGCTCTCGGACCAGTCGGTGGTCATGCGATCTCAGGTCAGGCCGGCCGGCCGAGGATATCGATTTTCCGTCGGCTTGCCGCTGATAACGGAACAGGCGCCTCCGCCCCGCTCTTTCCCCCCGAAGCTTAACGAGGGGTCGGAGACGAGGGATCGACGGGCCGCCGTCAATCAACTCCCGTCCGCCGCGGGAGACGAGAGCCGGCCGTACGGCGGCCGATCGGAATCTGGCCCGCTCGGCTTCCTTTGAGGCTGAACGATTGGTGTGTTCGTAGAGATCAGGTGACTGGCAGTGCAGTCATGTGATGTAGAAAAGGGGCCACTGTACTCAGTTAATCTTAGCAATGCAACCAAGTAAAAGGTCTGGGAATTTGTAGAAAGCTCCCAAGTCAAAAGAGGATGGCAAGAAAATCCGCCCCTGTCCTTGCTGCAGTGGCTAAAGTCATCGCACACGGGTTTGCTTGTTACCGTATCTAGAGAACGAGGCCATCACTTCCCCTCTCTCGCTTGCCTTCCAGGAAATGTTTGAGGCCCTGTTCCTGGCGTACGACGACCACGTGACATTCCAGCTGTTCAAGAGCTTCCGTCGCGTGCGGATCAACTTCAGCAACCCCAAAGCCGCCGCCAGCGCCAGGATAGAGCTGCACGAAACGCCCTTCCGGGGCAAGAAGCTGAAGCTCTACTTCGCCCAGGTGAACACCGGCGCCCCCTGCAGGATTTCCGTGGCAGCAGCTCTGGCTCGTTCAGAAGCTGGCCAGTGTCGTTTTGTCACTTCGCTATGCCTCTCCCTTTGCAAGACCACGTACTGTGATGCAACACCTTCCCTTTGTTTACCCTTTGAAGTGTGAACATAGAGAGTCACATAACACACGTCTGCTGGTTTGTGTAAAATGTTCACCTGTATGTTCATGGTTAGGTTTATCATAAGTCAGGAAAGCCTACAAGGAGGATAGCCGTTGTTTCATATTTTACCCTGACTGTGACATTTACCGAGGTTGTGTTCAGGTGCCCCCAGTCCAATAGAGAAAAGCCAAAGATGTACTGCTAAACCTTACTGATCTGCCCCTGCCCCCCCCCCCCTTTTTTTAACCCCGCAGGTACAGAACCCAGCTTCCGACGGGGACAACCTGCACCTGGCGCCTCCCCAGCCCTCGAAACAGTTCCTCATCTCCCCGCCGGGGTCGCCCCCCGTGAGCTGGCAGCAGATCGACGAGGCCACGCCCGTCATCAACTACGACCTCCTCTACGCCGTCGCCAAGCTGGGCCCCGGTGAGTCACCCGGAACCTCGGCGGGGCCTCTCTGCCGAGAGCACCGCGTCCCTGTCACGGTGCATTAAGCCGGACCCCTTCAACCGAAAAAAAGCCCTGCGGATATAGCGCACCGCCGCCGCGGCCAACCGCCAGTGCCTCGCACAACGATCGGTCTGGAAGATGGCGAAATGATAATATAATAATAATAATAGCACCAAAAGGTCATGCTACAGCCGTCAGTATTGCAGTTTGGCATCAGCGTGAACTGTGACCCCCCAAATGGACCTTTAGTCTTTTCCTCAGAGTGGGTCACATGACTACTGAACCATCAAGTTATATATTGGGAATCTGACAAAAAGAAGGATTTTTCAGGAACAAACACGCTCTGTTTATTAATGATTATATATTGGGCTATGGGCCACAGCACACAGAGTAACTGCACTGGTCTTTGGAAGATCTGCAGAAAAAGCAGGAAAACAATGTACAGAAATGCATGTGATCTACCTCATAAATCTGCTGATTGGACAAGCGTGTAAAAGAAAAAAAAGTCTGCAAAAAAGCATTTTTAAAATACCTTTTCATAAGATACAGCATTATAAGATAGCTGTCTCCTGTCATTGTGGCTTTGTATAAGAGTGTCTAAGTAAATGGATGTTAGATTTAAATATGATATATATTGTATATTAAGATCGATAAGGCCAGACAAGGTCCTGATCCTCGCCCTCTGAAATCCATTTTGCCTGGGGGAAGGGGGGCGGGGGGGGGAGGGGAGTGTGTCCCCATTCGCTGGAGGTGTGTCTGCCAGCGGCCAGATCTGCACAGCATCCCATGATGCTTTTAACGGCATTAGAGGGGACAGATGCGGTGGCGTTTCTAAATTTAACACGCGGGCTTGAAAGAGCGCGGCGTCAAGCTGTGACGCAACGGAGAGACTCTCTCCACAAAAAGGGGGGTGGGGGGGGGAGGGCGCGCGCGTCGCCATGTCGACACTGAATAATTCATCAGGACGAGATGGGCGGCTGCCATCGGGCTCCTCCGTCCGCCTGATTAATCGTCTCCGTAGAAGGGCCGTCAACAGGTCCTCCGGAACCTTCCGCATCTTTGGGGGGGGGGGGGGGGGGGGGGGGAGCAGGGGAAGGAGGGCGTATTCCAAACTTGAAGCTCCCATAAGCTGATGGAAAACGGTCTTGTTTTCTGAACGCCAAATCGCCCTGGTAACGAACCGTAGCCGTTCCTGGCGACATCCGGTAAAATACAGGAAAACGTAAAGGCGGAATTACTGCGAATCGTTCCGTTTTAATTTCGATCTTAATGCTGTATGTACAACCGTAATCCTGTGGATGGGAGGGAGGTACAGTGCAGGGCTGAATTCCACTGCAGTGACCTTGATCCATTTGCAGGTCAGCGCAGCGTGTAATTTAGGGGCAGTTTTAGCGGGACGCTGTGGGCGCTCAGCCCTTCTTTTCTGAGAAACCCGCTAAATTTCCGCCGCTGCTTTATCCGCGGGCCTCCGTCTGGCTCCCCCGGCAGCCCGCGGTATTTCCCCGCCGAAGCAGCTGTTTCCGAAAACCCCGGCCATCTTGTTTGCTTTTAGCGTGTTCGGCGTACGAGCGGCCAATCGCGCGGCTGGCCTGCCGAGTAAATACAAATCGCTGCGGGGAGCCAATGGGAAATGAAAAATACTCCATTACCCATAATGCTCTTCATGATACCCTTTGAGCGGGTCAATTAGAGGGAGCTCTTCGGCTGAATATTAAATGTCACCCGCTGTCCGGTTGTCTAATTATAGACCTGTTTTGCTGGCAAAATAGGTTTAGGATTATGTGTTGGAACATTATAAATTATGCAACAGCCGCTTGGATTTGCAGCCTTTTCGACTGCCAAACACCGAAAAGAATTTTTTTTTTTTCTCTCGCAAATCCCATAAAAACATCCTGCTGCATGACAGATTTCTCCCTGTTTCCCGCATCTGATGTGCTTGGGCTCGTTTCCTTAAAGGCCTGAATCCAGAACAGGCCAGCAATGGGTGGAAAAGGTGGTCTCGTGATTATGAGCTTATGGCAATATTTCATCATCGACCGCCAGACAAGAAACAGGCCGTAGATACAAGCAAATTGTGTCACGCCCAGTTTTATCTCCTTGCCATAAAGTGTATCATTCATAATTTTTATTGATATGATCATGAGAATAAGTAAGTTGGTACATCTAACTATAGTGAACTATATACTGCAAGAGCTGCTTATTTTTAACAGGATGAAGGCAAATATTTTTACAGGGTTAATTATTGTTAAGCATGATGACAGATTTTTCGCACTGCAATGTATTTCCTCCACTTCAGATGGATGGTTTTTCCTTCAATCATGATTTTGTGTTACTATTAATAATTCATGTCACTTTTCAGTCTTAAGGAATTAAGGAAGTGTTTATTATTTCTTTTTCCAAATAACACTGCAACATTCTGCCATTAGATTATGCAAATCAAATGTGGAAGAACCATCTCTTATGAGTCGTACTGATTCTTCACCTGTCTTCTGGCAGTAATCCCATTGCACGTAGTGGATGATAATTAATTATTGGGCAACTGCCGGTCCTTCGGACCAAATGTTTTTTAAATGACAACCTGTTTGACTACAGTGGAAAGATCAGTGCTACCTGTCAATCACAAGATTCTATTCCTGTCTAAGTGAAATACTGGCCCACAGTGCTTCACCCCCCTCCATCTCTCAGCGATGGAAGGTCCACTTAAACCCTTCAACGTGTGAGGTCACAAATATGTGATTAGAATGTTCTTAACTGAACATTCTAACGCTGATGTAACAATCACTGCTGGGCAACTGGAAGCACTGGAGTTCTAGAACACTTAGACTTAAGAGTTTTGAAAGAAAAAAAAAACATTCCAATAAAACCTACTCTTCAACGGGTTGAACTCAAAGAGCTTAAAGAGGCTTATGGGCTGCTTTTACTCAGTCTGCCGAGAAGGTTTACATCTGCCGCCAGATTAATTGCCTCATTGATACTCAATCATTTGCCCTCACGGCGTGTTTTCGTCTTCCTATTTTTATCCGCTCGGCTCGCCAGGCCTCGATACTGCGGAGGCCCTCCAGGAACCCCCCATAATTCCTCCCGTGGAAAAATCAACATA
This sequence comes from Anguilla anguilla, assembly GCF_013347855.1. Taxonomy (NCBI): domain Eukaryota; kingdom Metazoa; phylum Chordata; class Actinopteri; order Anguilliformes; family Anguillidae; genus Anguilla; species Anguilla anguilla. The sequence goes on along the minus strand of NC_049206.1, from coordinate 54,377,621 downwards.
ATCCACATTTCATCCTGTTTACGTGGCAACGGCCCCCGAGCCGTTAACAATGGGAGCCGTCCCTCGCTGCACGCTTAAGTGCGTATAAAAACCAGAATTTTCTCAAGTGTCCGTATCCTTTTCCACCGGTTTTGGAAGGTTGCGTAAGTGTTTTATTTTAAGGACCGTTGCATAAGCCGACGGGGGAGGGAGACGAAACCGGTATTTTCGCCCAGCTCTACTTCGGCCAATCAAAACGTGGGCAATCGGGCGTCGGCCGCAGATGTTATTGTCAGAACCGGGTGGTCAGAGAGCTAGATTGAGCCCTTTATAATGTTCGTGATGGAGAGGGAAGTACATGACCGAGGGTACCGTGGCTGGCAGAAAAAAACAGTGCCAACGGAGGCCTGTACAGCTTCCAACAAGCGCCATATTAAATGTGGCAAATTAAATTCAGGGACACATTTAGACAAATGTGCGAACATTGTTGTGATGGTTATTGAATTACTCAGTCCGCCCCCTCACACCCAGCATTATTAAAATACCCTTTGCGAGATGAAAGGTATTTCGAAGAGAAAGGTGCAGATGCAAATAATGCATTTTATTGGCAGATAACTTTTATTCACTTGTAGAAACTGTATTATATTTTCTTTGCTTCAGGATACATTTGCTTTATTTATTCATTTATAACCAGCCCGGGGAGTTTACACATAGTGGTTGTAGCTTAAAAGGTGTCTTTATACTTATGATCTTACTATACTCTCTCTGTCCTGTATTTTTTTTTTTAAACTCTAAAGAAATAAAATTGAAATGAACTACTCCAGACCTTGAGAGACTGAACAGAAGTAGCCATTGTAGAACCATAAAATACAGTGGAAATCACACGAACAGCGAAGAAGCTGTAAATTTTTGCACAATAAAACGGACTTTATTGGAGGTTGAGTTCTGACGCGTTACGGTGTTGTGTGCTGACATGTCTCTCTCTCTCTCCCAACCGAAGCAGCGGGAGAGTTCATTCAGACGTTTCGGTGTAACTGATGTCATTAGTTGCTCGTGCGCGCCCATTAAACAGAAGATATTACAGCTGTCCTCCCAGTTTAAGCTGAGCTGAGTTGTTGTATCGTGGGCATTAAACTCTTGGGGGAAACGAGCGGTGTATTTTGTGGCTTTTGACTATTTCTGTCTTTTTTTTCCCCCCTCTCTATTTTTAAAAGGCTTTGATTCTTCCGAACTTCCAAAGGTTTTAACGGAGGAGTGACACATAAGGCCTCCTAACCACGGCTTTGGAAACCAGCGTTTTAGATGTACTCTACTCCACACTGGAGAGCAGCTGTGTGTCATTATAATCATGTGTCAAGCTGTGTTGGAAAGAGGCACCTTCGCGTTCGGAAAGATGCTGGCACGACTAGTGGAGCCCATGATATCATATTGCAGTGATATGTTCCGAACAAACATGTTTTAAGATGAGCAACATCAAAGTACCATCATCAAGTATGACACATTAATGGCAAACATGTCCCCCCCCCCCCCCCCCCATTACAGTTTCCATGTGCTTTTTGAGTTTTTTTAATGTGTTCCCACACTATGTATGGAGCAGAGCTCTGCTCAACAGCAGTACTCATTAAGGGAGAATGCTTTTGTTCTCGTTTTCGGGTCCTTTTTTTACAAGGAATGCGCCCAGCCATCGGTCCTGAGGAATAAAAGCACTTAATGGAATATTCGCCCGCATCTGTGGACAGTTAGGTGAAAGACGTGTAGCTAAGGGGCGACATAGTTCAGGAGGTAAGAGCAGTTGTCTGGCAGTCGGAGGGTTGCTGGTTCGATCCCCTGCCCTGGCGTGTCGAAGTGTCCCTGAGCAAGACACCTAACCCCTAACTGCTCCCAACGAGCTGATTGGTACCTTGCATGGCAGCCTTTCACCTTTGGTGTGTGAGTGAGTGTGTGTGTGCGAATGGGTGAATGAGAGGCATCAGTTGTAAAGCGCTTTGGATAAAAGCGCTATATAAACGTAGTCCATTTACCTGGTAAATGGACTACGTTTATATAGCGCTCGTTGGGAGCAGTTAGGGGTTAGGTGATCGAAATTTTACCATTTAAGCGTGTAGGTCAGCGATGTTTCCCGGGGGGTCCAGAGAACCTGTCGGCCAGGCCTTCGGTAGACCGGCTATGTCAGCACAGAGACCTGGCAGCTTGCTGCTGCTGCAGGTATTCGCTCGTTCCCCCAGCTATCTGGCGAAACAATGTTCCGCTCCACCCGAAATATGGCACAACTGTACGCACAGCTGCGCACTCGTGACAGCTTTCGCAAGTTCCTCCTGTAAATAATTATTAAAATGGCTTGTCTGTCAAACAGGCGACTTTATCAAAGGCAAAATTGCTGCGAATAGAGCCTGCCTTTTACAGAGTGTAAGAGTGGATCATTACTGAGGGAACTGGTGCTGTCGTTAGCCTGCCTGCACCGAGTAGTACCATTTCAGGGCTTAATTAAATGCTCGATACTGTAGCCGCGCGTTCCTTTGGGTTGCATGCTAACGCTAACCAGTATGTTTCTCAAACTGTACATTTGTTATCATTGGGAGCTGACTAATAGGCAGCCCCACGAGCTCCAGGGCTAAGTTCCTACTGTATGCTGTAGCCTGCGCTGGTGCAGTCAGATTAAGCCAGGCCCTTGAATATTCGGGGGTTAAATTTTTATTGTGGATTGAAGAGTTTATTTTGGGGCTGTTGCTAAGGAATGCTGTGTATACAAGAAACAATGATTCGGGGAGAGCGTTATTTTGAAGTGTTTTGGCCTCGCTTTCAGGAATGCAGTATAAATAGACCCTGTGTGTAGCTGGGTTGGCAGCTGATCGCAAAGTGAAAAGATGACATCCATCTGTCCCAAACGCTTATAAAATGAAGATATTCAAGGAGGTGTGTTAGGTCTTGATTGATTTTGCTATTAATAAACTTTACTTAGAAGTCCTTAATAAATTGCCATTTCATGGCCAGTCAAAATTCCTGGGTATGTTCATTGAGATGGCTGGTCTGTACACAGTTTTCTGTTGACACTGCATGGCCAAAGGCTTGCAGAATGTGCAATGCGTGGCAATATGCCCAGGTCTATTGCGGGTGATGGATGCGGGAAAAAAAGCTCATTTTCTCTGTAATGCAATTAGTGATGGATCTGTGGCCTTCGTTATCTCACAAATACTAAAATATGTGTTTTTCTGACTGCTCAAGAACAAACTGTTAAACAAATAAATGTTTAACAGGGTCATGGGGTCAGTCTGAAAAAGATCCATTGTGAAATAGGCTTCTCATGATGGGCTGGTCAGTAGTGAGCTGTACTGGTCACTATTGACCTAGTCAGTGGTAGTCAGTACTGGTCAGTATTGACCTGGTCAATGGTTGTCAGAGCTGGTCACCATTGACCTGATCAGTGGTGGTCAGTACTGGTCACCATTGACCTGATCAGTGGTGGTCAGTACTGGTCACCATTGACCTGGTCAGTGGTTGTCAGTACTGGTCAGTGTTGGACCTGGTCAGTGGTGGTCAGTACTGGTCAGTGTTGACCATTGCCAGTCAGTGGCCTAGTGTGGCTGTGTTTGTACGATCTCCGTTCCCCTCGTGTGGCCCCTGAGTGGGCAGCCCCCCCTCCCCCCCCCCACATTTGTCTGACTGACCCCTGGCATCAGTGAGCGGCATTGACGTCACTGGACAGCGAGGAGTGGGGCCAGGGCCACCACGGGAGAGAGCGGAACGGAGGGGGTGGGGGGGGGTGGAGCGGATGAAAAGAGAGAGGGAGATGGCAGAGAGGAAATATGAGACAGAGTGAGAGGGGAGATCAAATGAGAGGGGAGGTAATAAAAAGACAGAGAGGAAAATTGAGAGAGGGAATGGAGAGAGAAAGAAACACGCTAAAAAATGCGCAACCAGCGTCGTGAAAAGGACAGCTGTACTTTGAGTCAAAAATATCCTCAATTAGGGACGTGCGAGTGGTAAAACTGTGAATGGAGAGAGTGAGAGGGAGAGAGTAAGAGTAAATAGAGTGGGAATAGAAGAACATGGGAGAAATGGAGAGAGAGGAAGGAGAGAAAACAGAGATAGAGGAAGAGTGAAATAGCATGAGGATAGAACACAAGAATGATAGACAAACACAGAGAGAGAAAGAGAGAGGAAAGAGAAAACAGAGATAGAGGAAGAGTGAAATAGCGTGAGGATAGAACACAAAAATGAGAGAGTGAGGTAGAGAGAGAGGAAGCTCTGATCAGTGCTGTTTGACACTCTGAGCGTGTTCAGTCTCTCCTCGCGCGTTGAGAGAGCGCTGCCGCTGTTTGTTCTGGTCCTTCGGCAAACAGACTCCCCGCGGCGCGCGGACCGCTGGGGGTCAAACTGGCAACCCGGCCGCGCAGCGCCGAGCGCATCGCGGGAACGGAGCACGTCTCAAATATTTACACCCCGCTCGGGTGGGAACAGAGAGAGGAGAATGAAGTAGAAGGCCGTGCCATTTTTATCTCTTTTTTTTTTTATTTCGGCGTGCCTTCAAAGAGACAAAATGGTGGGATGACACGAGCGGAGCTGTGGGGATGTAGAGCTTCAGTCTTATCTGGCTCTGGAAAAAAAAAAAAAACTGTCAAAGTCCGTTGTCAAATAAATCCAAGTGAACTCTACGTCACATTTATTAACCATTGGAAAGTACAGTTAAATGCAAAAGTATTAGCACACAATGTTTGTTGTTTTGGATCTGTACTTCAGCTATTTGGATTTGAAATAGATACATTTCAGTTTATGTTAGTTTGTCCCACTACTTTTGCTCCCCTAAAATGGGGGGACTATGTACAGTAATTCCTACATGGATAACCCAATATTGAAGCAGCCAGTCTGCACTTATATTCATTGTTTTATTTAATGTCCAGTGTGCTGGAGTACAGTCAGGGACAGTGACTGTCCTAATACTTTTGCATTTAACTGTTCCTTAAGTATTTTTGGAATTTTACAGGACGAATAAAAAGCTATATCCAGCGTTTCCTCAAAGCTCTGATATTGAAGAGTGAGTAAGAAGATCTCACCTAGGGCCAGACACTAAGGAGCGGGCTGCTGTCTCTGGTGTCATTAGACCTAATGATAAAAATGCCCCACTTTCTCTGATGTCATCAAACATTCCGGTAAAAATAGGCCTCGGTCTCCAGGATCATCTGACCTCACCTTGAAAAAGTGCTACTGGATCCGGAATCAGCTGAAAGAGAGGTGTGCTTTGTGCATACTTATCTGACCTTTTTTTAACCTACAGTATGAATAAACAATTAATATTACTTTTTGATAAATTTGAACCATACACAGTTAAGTCTTGGGTAACTGACCATACCCACTGATGTCTTGGACAGAGAACACTGTCTGATGACTATATGCAACCCTGAAAATTGGAATTACTTTAAGTGATGTTATTGTAGAACATCCTTAACAAATATGACAGGGGGATTCCATTTTAATATGAAACAAAAGTGAAATTATTTTGAAGTGGCAATAATTAGTATATTTGCCAATATATATATATGAAGTGTTGCAATATATAGATAATATATTCAGTATATAGCAATAGACTGGCAACCTTTCCCGGGTGTTGTTCCTGCCTCTCGCCCAATGCATGCTGGGATAGGCTCCAGCACCTCCTGCAACCCTGACGAGGAACAACCGGGTATAGATAATAGTTGCGTGGATGGTTAGTCAGTTATATTTTACAATATATTCCAGTTCCATAGAGAAATCTCTCTTTCTTTCTATGGTAAAAGTACCACAGGTTTGAATACCTTACGGGTGAAAGAAGCACACTGGCTATCTTTTTTTTACTGTGTTCTGTCATGTACCTGGTGCTGACCCCCTCCGCCTCTCCCCCCCTTTCATCAGGAGAGAAGTACGAGCTCCACGCAGGGACAGAGTCCACCCCCAGCGTGGTGGTGCACGTGTGCGACAGCGACACCGAGGAGGAAGAGGAACCAAAGAATTGCCCCAAGCCAAAAATCATCCAGACCCGGCGCCCCGACCTTCCTGTATCCCACTGAACTGTGACCCCACCAAAACCCCCCCCCTCCCCCCACCCACACCCCCATCGGCAGCCCCCCCCTGCAGGGAGGGAAGAGAACCCTGTCCCTGTGTCCCTGACAGGACCCCCCATCTCACAACCATGTTCTGTAAACACCACCCCCCCCCCCCGCCCCCAAAAACCCACCACCACCCCACCAGTGTCCTGACAGTCCTGTCAGAAGGGCTAGAGGGGGCCTGACCTGTGCTCCTAATCTGACACACGGCCATTAATGTGCGATCACTATGTTTTTTTTATTTTTTTTTAAATTTGTTTGATTGGCATTATTCTGTGTACAATAACCATGTCCTTAACCCTGTCTCACAGTTCTGTTGTAATGTCACACACACACACACACACACACACACACACACACACACACACATCTAACAGCGGGAGGCAGCAGCAATCATGGCCGCCTTGAGCTCTGCCTGTGATTGGCTGTGGGGCTGTGGCGCATGAGAGTGTGAGATTCCTATTGGCCCGACTGGGCCTCGGGTGCGACTAGCTTCGTGCTTGCGCTGCTAGGCTAACAACCGCACACGCCAACATCGACGACAAATAGTGCATTTTCACAAGGGCATGCTGGTCACTGAGGGTGACCGAAATCCAGCGCTGCATGAATCGACACAGCCTGATATGAAAAATATAGCAGAATATTTCTTTTCACAGTCCCAGACGCTTGTCAGAGGTTAATACTCACATAGCAGCGCTGTCAATCACAGGAAACCTTTGAACCTTGCCAATGCATGCACTGATCTGATATTGTTTCGCGTATCTACTATGTTCTGTTTGCTGTGTATAATTGTTCACTCAGAAACCTTTCTGTGTCTCTGCCTTTCAATGTTACTCACAGAGTAAAAAAAAAAAAAAAAAAAAAAGACTTTTACCAGTGACATCAATAAAACATTCTGGGCCATGCACCTTCTAGTGAAACATATGTAAGATGATATTGCAAATCTGTGATTTTCTTCAATGTGAATCTTTTGTGTCCCTGTCTTGTCCCTGAGGCTCTGTTAAAAAAAAAAAGAAAAGAAAAAAAGAAGTACTGTAAGGCCTTGCTGGGTCCCAGTCCATCTTTACATCGGATGAAATGAGAAGCAAATCAGACATTACTAGTTGAACTGAAGCCAGAGTCCGTAAAATGCATGGTTTATTGTCAATGGAGACAATTGTGTTGTTGAAAAAGCAATGATTCATGAGTTTATTTTGTTTGTGTGCCTCAGCAGTTTAAAACTGCAACACTTAAAAAATTCAAGTGCATGATTTTAGAAAGAGGGCAGCGTAAATCTACACTATAGCTGATGTGAATTTTAAAGTTGCTATAACACAGCTTGTGACAGCTCTAGAGGAGGACACAAACATCTTTTTTCTTTCTTTCCACTTCCCATTTCTGCTCTTTTTTTCTTCAGCTGGTGTCTTTTTGAAGTAGCATTACCACATTGCAGCCAGTCTGTTACTCACATTGGCAGTGGAACAACATACAGATTGGATATATTTGAACGTTGATCCAAAATTTCATTTGAAAAAAATTTGTTACCGGCTTTCTGTGGTCAAGCCAAACAAACTAAATTCATTTTCAATACATCGGCACTGTGAATCACCAACGCTGTGACTCCCTCATCATTCCTCAGTGTATTTATTAATAATACTTTCCCTTCGATATTTTTTCTCTGTAGCGCAATGCTGATAGGCAAATAAATAAGCAATATATTGGGCACTAACACATTCCCTAACAATTGCTTACTATATTGTAATAGCAGGTTCTAAAGCGGTGTCAAATTTGCTAATATTGTGTGAATGTGAAATGAGAAATGTTTCCTCATGATTGGGGAATTTGTTCAGCTGACCATGTGGTAAATAATGCAGTAGTGTTCTTCAAAAATACAAGTTTTTCCTCAGAAAACATAAAGAGTAGCTGGTGCTTCCATTGCTTTTTAATACTTATATTTATATTAAAACACTGGGGATGAGAGAGGCCTATTTTCTTAGAATCTATTGCATGTTATATGACAAGTATAGCAGTTCTTTACTTGCCACTCTTCTCAGTTTTGTAGGCACAACATTTTGGAGAGGTGCCCTGCTACAGTGCTGTTGTTAGCCGACTATTGCATATATGACCGTTTCCATTTGAAGTCATTCAGATTATTCCTTTCTTGTGGGAGTTATTTAGAACAATGAGGAAGGGAAAGGGAACCTTTGTGCTCAGTATGAGAGAATAGGGGGTGTCACTGTTCAGAGCAGGAATTTTGAGTGGCGCTGACTCCCCTATGTGGGAATATCCGACAGAGGAAGACGGTGCTGTAGGTGGGGCTTTTCCTGGGAAAAGGAAGCGATTGGATTTTGAAAACACGTTATTGTTTTTCGCCAAACAATTGCATGTACTTCAGATGATTTCATAGAAGTATGCTAATTCATATTGGCGAAATGCACCAGGACAAAGCTGCAGGTCATTAGTCATGGGACAGTGAGGATTCATTAAGCCCAATAATGGGTTGAGCTACAATGATCGCAGACTAGTTTGAACCAATCAAAACAATGTGTTCCGCACGGCAGAAACACAACGATTTGCCCCATCGGCGAGCACATGACATCCCCCATTTTGGGTCTTGTGAAGCCTCAGTCCCATCGTTGCCTGTCGATCTGCTCCGCTCCATTACTTTTCCCTGTACCTTCAGTGGCCCCCGTGTGGCACACACGTGCGACCTTTGAACTCTCAACTAGAGGATATGGAAACGAAGCACCTCATGACTAATTCATGACTGCAAATAGCAGGTGGAAGATAGAAGGAATCTGAAGCACTTAATCAAGTCACTGGTGCATAAGACTGAGAACAGTTTGCACTATTGCCATCTCCCTCTCTCTCTCTCTCTCTTTCTCTCTCTATTTTATGAACAAAAGAACATATTCTAGAGTTGCATTGTTAAACTGTGCAGACAGTTGCATTTTCAGTGCTGAAGAGAAGGTGGTCTCTTTTTAAAGGCTCTGACTACAAACTCAAAGTTACAAGACCTGACACTGCATTCTGTGGTGCATTTAAAATTCCCTTTCAGTAAAACTTGTCAGATGGATGCTCAACAGAGGGAATCAGATTTATTCTAAACCTTAATGAAATCAGCAGTAACTGCTTCTGCAATAGATTAAAAGTTCTGTACAAATCAGATGGTTTGGCTGTTATAAATTCAAACTTTGTTTTAAATTATCTCCAGACTAGAACATTCTATGACTGCTGTCAGTCCTTTTCACCAGTCTTGTTCTCTCTTCTCCTATGTAGACACCCTGCATATTGTCATTCATGTATCTCTATATCGTTTTAAAACATGTATTTTAATACTATTTTTTTTTTTGTTTTGTTTTTTAAAGAAAAAAAGATATTCTTTCTGTTTTTCTGAAAGTCTGCTGGAATAGGAAACAGTCCATTGGGGAACTGATATCTGTATTGTGTAAACTTGTGCAAGACCATCAGTGTACTTGTCATCTACATGTACGACCTGCCTGCCTACACTGAAAAGACATATCTGTATATATTAATCAATACTATTTTTACTGCATTTTTGTACAAATATTCATGGTAGCCATGTAGGAGTAGCTGAAATCTACGGTAGTATTAAAAGAGTTTGATTTAAACATGTTCACTTTGTCTTTTATATGCTATACTGTGTGTGTGTGTGTGTGTGTGTGTGTGTGTGTGTGTGTGTGCAGAAGAAAGTGGTATCGACAAATCACCAGGGAAAAGTTTGGATATAAATGTAGACGTATATAATGTATAAACATTGCATATAAGTAAATTGTGTGGATATGGATGTATAAAGAAGTGATAGGACGGAGTGTAGCACAGTGGGTAAGGAACTGGGCTTGTAACCGAAAGGTCGCAGGTTCGATTCCCGGGTAAGGACACTGCCGTTGTACCCTTGAGCAAGGTACTTAACCTGCATTACTTCAGTATATATCCAGCTGTATAAATGGATACAATGTAAAATGCTATGTAAAAAGTTGTGTAAGTCGCTCTGGATAAGAGCGTCTGCTAAATGCCTGTAATGTAATGTAATGTAATGAGGGATCCAATTTTGGTTCCAGTTTCACTTACTTCATCATTGTCACCTATCAATCCTTTACACAACACTATTATATGTTTCTAGTAAGTTGGTCGACTAACTATAATTTTACTATAAGGTGCTGAAACGATTCTCCATTGACTAACACGTCTTTTCTAATTTCCTCCACCGTCTTTGGTAAGATCCATGAAAATGTGTTGGCAGTGTGTTGTGCTTCTGTTGGCGCGAACGTAATAATTGCACGCGCAAATCGCGCATTATCTGCCGCAATCACCTGAGCCTCATCTGCACAGGCGCCTCATTTGCATACGGATTAGCCTCCGAACAAACGCCTGTAATTGCAGTGTTTGACGGAGCTGGATCCCAGGAACGACGTGAAAGGAAATGATGTGCTGGTAACTGCCGTGCATGTCGTTTGTTTCGGTTGTAAAGATGAAGAACTGCGATGGACATTGTGTGTGGCGCAGAGGCACTACAGGTAGGCATGAACGATATTAGCTTAATTGAAAATCAATCCTCTGCCAGCCTCGCGAGCATAAAGCATTCGACCGAGGTAGATGGAAACCCACCACTCAATCGGAATGACAGGAATGCTAATTTAATGTCTCAGCAAAGAGAGATAAATTTAGCAAGGCCTCCCCGACAACCCCCACCCCCTCCCCCAACTCCCCAAAACGAAGCGTAGCGGCGTAACGTTGTTTGCCGTGGTTGTTCTGTATCGCCTGTGCAGTAGGGTAAATACACTTTTTTCGTCACTAATCCCAACGTCAATCACAACCAAATGAAAGGTATTAATAACATCTTCCTCTTAAGTAATGGAGTGTTGTGATACAGTGAAGCACTTAAAACTCTCACCCACTTGCTGGCGCCCTTATCGGAGCAAAATTATTTTGTTATACCTTTCGCACTGTTGTTGATGCCGGTTTCCAGGACGGTGCTGACGCAACTGCCAACGGTCTTGAGGATTTTCCAAAGCTTTCCTTCTACATTATGGATGACGCGATAAAATGCGACCACATCCATGTTTATTTAGGTCCAAACTTTTTCTCTCCGCTGCACATTAGAGTTAAGTGCGGACTTGATGGGAGGAATAAATAATGGTGGAGGGAGAGGGGTCAGATATAAATAGATTTGAGCGTAAATAAAAAAACCCCACTCTGTTCTACCCCTGAATAGTCCCTACCGAGGCCTGTTTATAAATCCATCGGCAGGTGGGACATGTTAGCTTAGACACAAACCCTGCCAAACATTTCTTGCAAATGCGCAGAAGGACAAGCGGTTGAATTCCAATTTTCCCCCCCTCGCTTCCGACTCCCCACGGCGTTCCCTTGCCGAACGCTGATCTAAGATCAGCTGTGTCGAGAGAAGTTAAGTTGTGAAGGAACAACGTGAACTACGTTCGGGCTTTAACTGTTGAAAGAATGGACCGATGACACCCTGTGATTCTGAACTACTCTCGCTTTACCACCCAATGGTGTAGTTGTAGTGAAGTCCTTATTTTTCCGCATCAGTTTCTCCCTGTTAACGATTGCTAGTGAAGTTTAAAAACAATGTGTTTAGAAATTAATTTATAAACAACTACTTTCCTCATAAAATATTAATAAGAAACATTTTTGCTGTAATGGAAAACTTAGGCAAGATACAAATTAATAGTTGTCTTTTAGTGTCCCCTAGAGGAGAACCCTAAAACCAAATCTCATAGAAATGAAAGCCACCAGCTGGTGGGATGTTTTAATAGAAATGTTTTGTGTGAACGTGCCTTTGCTTTGCAGTGAACAATTAAATCTCGCTGTATTAAAATGTTTATTATAGAATTCGGCACATAAAAAAAAGGAAAGATTGGGTTGTTACAGATGGATCCAAGCATCACAGCTGCTGGGCTTCGAGTGTTGTGCCGGTTTATTTACTTAATCATTTATTTATTTGGTGGTGAAGTGCAGATGGTGGAGGGGATTCTACAGCGTGAACTGGAACTATTTTCAAACGTGCCACAAACCTGTCAGAGGCACAAATCATGATTCTCAGGCACGCCAAGCTTTTAAAATGGACATATGCAATCTCTTGGGCCATTTTGCTTTTGACTACTCTATATTTGCAATGAACACTTTCTGTGTACATATTTCTAACAAAAATAACTAGGCTATATCTCATGGCAAGTGCTTAAAAGTGGACTAGAAGCTGATATTTGTAGCATCCCCAGTTAGTTCGCTGCAGTGGCAGACATTTTACATAACATTAAAACGGCTCTGTTTAAGTGGAGACTAGCAGAGAAGGATGCTGCAGTGCAAAGAGCATGAAGCTGAGATTCTGTGAAGTTTAATGAACTGTTGCTGGAGGAAGAAATACATTATAATGCTTTTTCTGAATTGGCATATCGTTTATAGCAAAAAACAAACAGTCTAATGAGCACCTTGCTAATTGTTTTAAGTTTCTAGAACTCAAACATGCCCAAATGCTTTTTTCAGGAGCACCCAGTGATTGCTTATTTTTTGCCTCTCTTGAAGTATTCTAAAGACCACCAACAGCACGTTGTCATACAGCATTGAATAGCATGCAATGATTGTTCAAGATATTCATTTATTGAACTTTAAATTAGTATCCAGGTCAATAAATTAGTCTGACTCTTGCTTTTGTCTACACTCGAAGGAAAACTTTAACGTTTCACCTGTCTGTTCAGTCTTCTTGGGCCATGGGGCGTTTTGTGAAATTGATGAAAAAGAAACATCAGAATCCTGCACATTAATATCTGCGCTGAAATGAGGTAAACAGGCCTGACGGCGGTGTTGCACCAGGAGATGGCAGTAAACGCTGCGTTATGATCGGTTTGCCATTTTGTGCTCCAGTAATAAGCACGCTCTCAACAGAGCTGCACTCAGTGTGTTCATGTAAAGGTGCTCTTAAAAGATACAAATGTTTATAAATACACGCATAGGCTTCATCAGTAAAACTGTAGTTTTCTAAATGCAGAATAAAAGGTTTCGTCCTCTATCGCTTAAGCTCAAATGTTTGATTTTCTTTAGTTTTAAGTTTTATTAGAGATGTATTTAAAGCATGCATCCATGAAATTGAAAACAACCATCACAGGAAGGCTTTTGGCATTATTAATTGAAAAGTAATGGAGGATGTCAGTCTGATTTCAGATAGGCTAACTGATTGCAAGATACACAACCATATCCATACTTTCCAGAAGATGGCAGTAAATGCCATGTTTTGATTAGTTTGTCATTTTGTGGTCTTAAAAATGCCAAATATTGGAGTTTGATTTCAAATTTGCAAAACTGGGAAAAAGACTCCACAGTATTTTATGGATTTGCTAGTGTCACTGGGTGCTGGTGGAGTTTTGTTATTTCTGGGGAATAGCTCATGGATAGTTGTTAAGGAACTTATTAATGGGGAGGTTTCAAACCGGATGACAGTGTATAGCAGTGTGCCATAGCATGTCCCTGTGTGATGTATGTTCAGTGTCTGTGTGTCTCACCATATGTCCTGTGTCTGTATAATATGTGTCCATAGCAGCTTAGTGTGTCACAGTGTGATAATGTCCACAGTCTCTCAGTTTGCCACAGTGTCTCTATGTTCACTGAGCCTCAGTGCGTCAGTACGATGGCAGTATGTCAGTACGGTGGCAGTGTGTGTCAGTACAATGGCAGTGTGTGTCAGTACTGTGGCAGAGTGTGTAGTACAGTGGCGGTGTGTATCGGTACCGTACTGTGGCAGTGTGTGTCAGTACTGTGGCGGTGTGTGTCAGTACTGTGGCAGTGTGTGTCAGTACTGTGGCGGTGTGTGTCAGTACTGTGGCGGTGTGTGTCAGTACTGTGGCGGTGTGCGTCAGTGCAATAGCAGGGTCCCCGTCACCAAGAGCAGGACTGCGGCCTGCCTGGCACCTGTCTGGCAGGGACTGAGCTGTGTGCTTTTGAATGTGTTCCATTACCATCGATCCAGAATGGCTTCCTACAGGCTTCTCTCTCTGGCATTTGAGGAGGGGGAGGGGTGCTGGTTTTTGGGAGGGGGGGGGAAGTTGGGTTGCGCCCAGGTAAAACCGTTCAGTTCAGTGCTTTGTGCAAACATGTGGCCGGTCTATTTACTGTTTTCTGCGAGAAACAGACATCGCAGGTCCACCCCCCCCCCCAGCATATTCAATATTAATGTGCAACATTCCACGGTGCAGAACACACTGCAACGGAACCTGTCTGCCGCAAAAAAAAATCCTGATTCCGCGGTCATGAATAGTCATGGAACGCGCGGAATAATTGGCCTCTCTTCCGACACACATGGCACCCTTTAAACGAGCGAAGCAAACTTGGGGGTTGCCATAAAAAATAATTTTTCCTGAATGCGCAATAAAGCGTTTGGGCGCAGATGAATTGGGGGGGGGGGGGGGGGCGGGGGGGCAAGCGCTGTTTGTTTGTGTGGGGCCTCTGTCAGCTCTGTAATTGAAGAGATGAAATATGTAGCGACACTTTGCGGGAGAAGGGAAAACACTTGTTTGTGTTGGCTGGCTGGAGACGCCGCGCACACAGATAGGTAAGAGACAGATGGACGGATGAATAGATATGTGTGTGTAAACAGCGCAGGCAGATGGATGAAGACACAGACGTACTGGCTGTGATTGCTTGTGTGTGAGCGTGTGCGGGTATGTGTGCGTGTGTGTGTGTGAGAGAGCATGCGGGTGTGCACGTGTGAGTGTGTGTACGTGCACGAGTGTGTACTTGTGCGTGTGCATACGTGCATGAGTGTGTGCAGTGTCTCTGGCTTCACACCACTTGCCACAAAAAATCAGATTTTTTTGGGTTTCAGAGGATCGTTGCAGTGTCCACTTCCTATTGTGCTCATCCTTCTCATAATTAGGGACAGGCTGACAGACGAATCCGCTCACGCTCGGCGCAGTGTGTTTCCGCAAAGGAAGCGCGACACACGGCCATGTTTTCCAGCACCGCCCGCTGTGTTTTACCCACTCCCCTGCGCGGGGGGTACAGAAGGCAGGGAGGGCTGGCCTCTCCCTGCTTCGTCTCCCTTTCGGTCCAGAAAAGTGTGTACACACAAGCTGTTACAGGCTCCCAACAAACTACATTTCCCAGAGGCCTCTCCTGCCCTCTGCACCGCCGGTCTGTGAAGGCCACGGAGGGAAACAAATTCTGCAATACTATGATCGACACCATTCAGGCCGACACAGTTTCAGTCCTGAAACTGAAGAAAAAATGCTGTATGTGCATGTTTATTTATTCATTTATTATTTATTATATCAAACCAAAGTAAATTAACTCTTTTGAAGCGCTTTTGAAGGGTTGGACACTCATTTTGGTTGGGAAATTGTATAGCGCTTGACACCAGGAATTGACAAATTGTTGATCTTGTTAATCTTTCATATTCGCGCTACTTTCAGCATACCTTCAGAGCGCAGTTGTACAGATTGGCTTTGAACTTGGTTTATTTAGTGTTTGTTTATTTAGTTTATTTATTTAGCACACACATATATACGCAAATACAGAAGTATTTATTTTAAACCAAAATTGAGGAAATGGTAGCTGAAATACCTGAGTCAAAATTAAATTAAATTATTTTTTATTGCGTTTGGGCACTGAAAAATTTAGAGTGATCTGCTACGGTGCAGTACCCTGCATTAAGGATGAATATTAACCTAAAATAAAGATCTGATGTACGGTTGCATTTGATAACTTTGATAAGGCGAACTCCTCCCCAGACCTGTCAATCACTTAATTCTTCAGTCCTATTGGACAGGAGACCCCGGTGGCGCTGAGCCCGCAGTAGCCGCCCGGGTTCTTGCTGAGGTACTGCTGGTGGTAGTCCTCGGCGTAGTAGAACTCCGGGCCCTCACGGATCTCCGTGGTGATCTGGCCGAACCCCTCCCCGGTCAGCGCCTGTCGAAAAACAAAGTATTTTTTATTTTATTTTTTTAAACTGTGCGCGTGAGTTAGCGGGTGGCGGCCTGCGCAACCCTGTCTGTCGTCTGGCTCTCTGACTCGAGAACGAGGTGAAATGCGGCGTCGTCACGGAAACGGTCCGGAAGAGGGCCTGTGTATCTTTAAGGGTTGGAGAGTGACAGGAGGGGTGTGACGGTCCAGTACATTTTCCAGTGGAGGGGGGGGGGGGGCTCTGTTGAAATGCTTGTCACATACAGACAGAGGAACACATTCAGCACCCAGAACTGCGGTTTGGAGGAGACCTGCCCCCCCCCCCACCCCTGCAGAAGTCAGGTGTATGGACGTGTGAGGAGTCCAGGCAGGAGTCCCGGGCAGGGGTGGTTGCATTTGAGGAGCGACAGAGCAGAGCGAGAACGGGGGGGTTTGGGTGGGGGGGGGGGTCATTATCGCCGCCAGCCCCAGCTGACGAGGGACTGACAGATGTCTGCTTTCATGATCCAGATGTGCGGAATGTCTCTTCCCCCCCAGGCGTCATGGCAACCCGCCCGGCGTTCCAGCGCCAGAGGCGCTCAGCAACCTCCGCGGCGCGCTCGTTTGGACGAAAAATAAAAATAAAAAAGAGATCATAATAGAGTGTATACCATAGAAACTGCGAAGGGGAATTGACCCAGAATGGCTCATAAACACCACGGAAATCCAATTTACTGCAATGCGGATAAATGTGAATAAAACCCCTTAACTGGAAATGTGTCCGTTTCCACTAGGCTGACCTCAACTGCCATTTGGATTTTTTTTGAGTTTTGCTTTTTATGTGAAGTTTTGGCTTTTTTTTTTTTTTGAGGCCACGCGACCGTGACCGAAATATTCGGGTCCGCAGCGAGGGCCACGGTCCGTCGGAAGTCAGCCGGGCAACAATGCAGGACGCCCCCCCCCCCCCCCCGGGCTGTCGGATTCCACATCACGGCACCTGTCGACATCTGATTTTCTGATGTTTTATGCATCGGGACACGGACCCGAATCGAGGGTGACAGACTGAATTCAAATCGACTTCCTCCGCGGTCTGAAAATAAAATTGGTCCGGGCAGGTAGACTCAATGAAAAAAAAAACCCTCAAATGAACGAGATGTACGCTATATTGCCTGTCAGGGATATAATTCGATTTGGAAGATCTTTGATAGATATTTCTTCCAGGCCTACCTGCCTATTATTCTCTCGGTAACAAAGGTGATTCTTTACATTTCCTTAATTGGATTGCAAAGGCATTACATACCATGCATCTGTTTGTGAAACGGTAAACTGATTGCATGTTTATGCCTTTAACAGGCTAGTCTCTTTAATCATTTAAAACAGAATTTAGCTTACTTTTTCAGGCACAGGCAATTTAATAATCTGTCATGGCAAGGGCCACTGAATCACTTGAGTTAGTGAATCTCACTGCCTGATAGAGAAGATCCTCCTGGATTCATTATAGCGGATCCATCAGGCTGTCAAATGAAAGCGAACGTATCAACCGGGAATGAATGTGATTGGTGGAATATTTCAACAGTGAGATCATCCAGACCGTAACGCTGAGGGAATGGGTAGCCGAATCGCTGAATGTACTCCGAGCCGTATATTCATAGCCTGTTGGGTTTCACAGGACGGCGTTTTATATTTAAACCGAAGACGCATGACGGAAATGAACATATTCCAGTTCTGCGGAGAGAAACGGACATCTTCAGACAACCAAAACAGCCCTCACAAAAAAAAAAAAACTCTCAGCGCTGACTGCCTTCCCCTCCCCAACCCCCCCCCCCCCCCCTTCCCAGCCGATGGAGTGACAGGAGAAGCAACGATTGTTCTGGAGACGACTGCCAATGTGGACCTCGCTACGGAAAAGAAAAAGAAGCTTGTTCTCTCTCCACCCTCGCCCCCCCCGAATCTCCCGTCTTCCAGAACTGGGCTGGCTTGAGCCCGGAGATGTGTGAAGAGGACCTGCTCTGAGAGGGGGACCTGCCAACTACCTCATTTTGCTGACCATCTGCCGCCAAGCGCGCGCACACCTGTTAGGAGCAGCTGCCGGAGACGGGAGCGAGGTAGCGGCAAATCAGTCGCGCCCCCCCAAACCCCCCCCCCCCCCCCCCCACACCCCCCAAGGCCGAACTTCTTTTAAAGGCGCATTCCCGCTGTTTCGACCCCCATTCCTGCGGAAGGTGAGGAGGGCGGGGCGTTCTGACGCCCATCACTACGGTTGCCATGCCGAAGTAAGCTCTCCCGGTGGCCACCGCATTGGAAATGTCACCCCCCCCCGTGATGTCACCACCAATGTGATGATGTCACTGCCAGCATGATGTCACTGCCAGCTTGGTGTGTCACTGCCAGCATGATGTCACTTGCCTGTCTGTGTTGGAAGTCATTCTGTGAGAGGAATTTGGCCAACAAAAGCGGCAAAGAGGCAAACGAAAGGGCCTCCAGATGACATAGCGGGGGAATAAGATACAGTGGAACCATAGTCAGAGAACACTCAGACAAAGCAGGGACCTTCACCTCTATACTCATCACTGGCTGCTCACCATTTTGCCTGCTGCTGCCTTTTTTCTCAAGGACAGCAGTGCAGAGCAGCAGAAGATGAGACCAGAGGCCTACAGGTTCAAATCCAGGGTGACACAGCCGCCCTTTCCTTCAGTGAGGTAGCCCACCTCATCAGCCCACCAAAAATACAGCAGAGTGAATGGGACACACAGAAAATGGAGCATGTTTTCATTTGCACTGGGTAAGTTCAGTCACCTCCAGACAGGACAGGAAAAGCAGCTGAAGTTACACACCGACGCGTGAAACGCAAAAGCAGCTGCCAAAGATGGTTAGTGCTTACCTATATAAACTACAACGTGGGCCCGTTGTTTTTATTATGCTCTTTCAGCCAATGGTGATGGATGGGAGGCTGCAGTGGTGTGGCTGCGGGGGGTGGGAGAACGGGAGGGAGACGGCTGCTGACTCCCCATCCACCCCCCCCCCCCCCCAACCATCTCGCTCTCCCTCTGAAACCGTTGCTATGCGCCACCCCCCCCCCCCCCCCCGGCGTAACCGAGGCTGAATGTCGCCGCTCGGCATGGCAGCCCTGGCAGGTAGCAAGCAGGGGAGAGTGGAACCTTCTGCCGGGGGGGGGGGAATGCCAAACTATCCGTCCCCCCCTCGTGCTGGCGCCGGCGGGTACGGCCGGAGCCCGGGGTCGGCGTTCTCTCTCCACGGCGCTATCCGTCGACGGCGCGCCGCTAAGAACCGGCTCGTCTCCGCGGCTCCGAGACCCCGTCGCCGCGGCGGGATGCAGTCGCCAAGGAGACGGCGAGCTGCAGCAGGCAGTGGGCAGCCCTGGCGCTCATTGTTCGGCTATAAATGGAGGGGAACGGAGGGGGTGGCGCAGAAATGTGGAACGCTGTCACCCACGATTCTGAGGCAGGTGGCATGTTCTGCCAGTCTGCTGGCAATGGAAAAATTTTTACCCGCCTGGTATTTATTTATTTTTTTTAAAAAAGGGCTTTTGTGGAAATGGTAAATATGCTAAACGAGGGCCCGGTGGGGTCAGGGGTTTTGGTCGAGGTTGAATTGCGGTCGTTGTGATCGGTTCATTTCAGGTTATTTGAAATGGGGGGGGGGGGGGAGGGAGAGTTAATGAAATGTTATTTTACCAGTTAAATGGTTTTTTATTTGTAGGAATAATCCGTGCATTATTCCATTAGCTATTCCATTGCTTTGTAACCGAGAGTGGAGGTTGAGGACATGCTGTGTCGCTGGTTGTCATGGTGCTGTTAAGAGATCTCATGGACGGGCTGTCTGTGACCATTACACCTACGCTACACCTGGAACACGATACCTGGAAGATAACGCAGAGACATGCTGTCTGTGCCCATTACACCTACGCTACACCTGGAGAAACAAACAAGGACGTTCTGACTGAAGGGGACCTGCCTCCAAATCACTCCCAGCTCAAGAACATTTCGAGAGAAGAAATCTTTGACTGATTGGGAAGCTGTACACGACTCCAGCTGCGTTTGCGTGTGTGCTTGAGTACACATTGCTTATATACATCCTTTGTATTGGTAGCACGTATGATGCCAAAGATTTATGTATGTACGGTACATAATAATCCAATAATCACACCTGCCATAAACACGTCGCGGGACGCAGATGGCGGACCGTCAGTGTGATCTCAGGGCCCCCAAAAAAAAAGGCGACACATTAACAGTGGGGGTAAAACTACCACTTGGGTTAACTTTGCCCCCTTGCACAGATTATCTGACATCAGTGCATCAACAGAGCCGACGGGGTCCGGAGCCCCCCGGAACTGGGAGCGAGCGGGTACGGGCGTGGCCGTCCCGGGCGGGGGGGGGGTGGGGGGGGGGGGGGGTTGTGGTGATCGGGGGCCTCGGAGCAGCCCCCCCCCGGTGTAACTGCTGCTCTTTTCGTCTCTTTATTTCGGCTTAACTTTGCCTCCGTCCCGTTAAAGTCTTTGTTCTCCTCCGTGCCCCCCCCTCTCTCTCTCTCCCCCCTTTGTTTGCTCTCACAATGGAGCGAGACCGCTTAAACCATGGGCGCGTTCTGGAGGGGGCGTAATTCTGAGCCCTAAGGTGATCAAACCTGAGCGAACGCGTTCACGGTCGGTTACGTTTCTACCCAGAAAACCTTATTTTCAGCACAGGAGGAGAAACGTAACGTTTTAAGATACCGGCAGATGAATTAACGCGATGAGATTTTAAAATATTTAAAAATACGTGAGAAATTCTACACGCACAATTTCACATGTAAAAGCCCACAGTGGGTCCAGTTATTCCAGTGCGTTCCAGAATATCTCATCAGCTGAGAGGGACGCTGTCTAAGATCCAAACCCTAACCTACTTTCCACCCCATCGATCACTCACCCTCCATTCAGCTGAGCGACTCCTTCATTTGATGAATCATCTGTTATCCGCTGTCTGCCCCGCCAGGTCACGGTCACGACCCCTGGGAGGGGTGGGTGGGGGGGGAGGGGACGGGACCCACGCGCTCCCCTCCTGGGACATAACGTCCGCCACCCCGGGGGTCACCCCACCCCGGGGGGGGGGGGTCTGCAGTTATCACCCCTCCCACCTTCGCGTGCGCGTGGAAGAATCGGAAGATTGGAGGAAACGCACACAAAAGAAATGACGCGCAAACGAAATTATCTGCTTGCCCAGATTGAGGTTTGTGTGTCAATAAATGTTAGAAATGTTGTGATGTGATCGTATAAAAAAAGAAAGTTCATATTTATATTTACGTTTGAAATAATTTTTAAAACTAATTATTGCTGTACCCTATGAAACGCTCTGATGAAACTGGACAGAAAAAAGGCACAAACAGCGACCACAATTACTGTATACACACGCACGCACACACACACACACACTCACAGACACGCACGCGCGCACACACACACACACAGGCACACACACAGAAAAAGGCACAAACAGCGACCACGATTATACACACCCACACACACACACACACACACACACACACACTCGACCCAGCTGAATTGAAAACCGTAGCGTGGCGTTTTGGTTGGCTTATCACCACACCACATACTCTAAAGGACTTTAAAAAAATAAAATAAAATAATAATCCCGCCGCTGCCCTCTCCCTGGGTCTGTGTCCCCGAAAAACGGTCTCACAACGTGAGGGCCTCCGCCGCGGCGCTCCGGCGTTCGCCGAAACCCTCCCTGCACGGCGTCGGCGTTACCGCGCCGACCAAACGCACAATTCTGGTTAATTCATTTGCATGTCAGACGGAGGCCTCATTCGGAATGCAAATACCTGCGCGCCCCCCCCCCCCCCCCCAAGCGACAGAAACGTGAGCGACGGTGATAAGCGGCCCCTGGGAATGACCGTGCCGCCGCCGCCGTGGACGCGGCGGCGAGCGCTAAAGAGAGGAAGAGGGAGAGGGAGAGGAGGCCGGGGGACCCGCCTCTGTGGCGAGGCGGCGGCAGCGCGCATGCGCGCGTACGAGCAGCGGTGGCGGTGCCGGCGGCTCTTTTGTGCTCCGAGGAGGGAGGTGAACGGAAAGGCGACGCGAGCGGGGAAAAATAAAATAAAAAACAAAGAAACGTTCATCACCGGGAAATAATTCCGCGCACAGCGAGGCGGCGAGAAGCCGCTCTGTTAACGTGTGCGTGATGTGCTTATTCAGCAAACCGCTGCAGGAAGAAACCTGAAGCGGGGAGGGTGGGGGTGGGGGGGGGGGGGGGGGACAGAAGTGTTTATCGACGGCAATAGCGCGAAGCTACGCAGCGCAGGCGAAGGCAGAGGCCTCTTAACCGAACGCACCGAAAAGGCGCATGCAAGCGGCGAGGCGGGGGGGGGCGAGCTGTTCCCCGGTTGGCACGGAGACGGCGTGCGCTGGTCGTGGGTTGGGGGGAGGCGCTATAACGGGGGGCGTGATCGGGACGGGGGCGGGCGGCGGAATAATGCGGGCACGTCGGAGGGGCGCGCAGCAACAAAGCGGGGAACGCGATGGCGGTAATGGGACCATCAGCGCCCCACGGCGGGACGCTGGGGGGGGGGGAGAGAGAGAATGCAGCCACGGGGAGACGGTGTGAGAGGGGCAGACGCCGCCGCCGTGGACCCCGAGAGAAAAGGGCGTGTCCACAGTCATGACTCAACCCCCCCCCCCCCCCAAAAAAAAGCCCACATGCTCCTTATGTATTCACCCAGAGGCCATCCTTTATCAATATTCCGCAACCAAACAAAATATTAATACGTATTTTTAGAATGCCCTTATAAAACCTTTTAGAGTTTGACCGGCTGAGCTGGTCCGCTGACTGAATGGGTTTGTTCTCCCGACCGCAGTCAGTGAAAATGTGAGGCTCTGCAGTTTGTGTGTAACATTTCTCACGAGTAAGCCTAAAAGCATTAAGAAGGAATAAATGAGACATAAGAATTTATATCAGGTACATATTTTTGCATCTTCAGTGTAACTAAGTCGAACTGCTGAGACACTGCGTTTGCCCAAAGCGCACGTTCTTGACGATGTTGAGTATTGGAAAAGGATCGTACTGTAAGAGGAGTGTCGGTGTTGCCGCTCGTAATGTAATCTCTGAACGCCGTGGAAGTGCGCACCCCCCCCCCCCCCCCCCCGAGCCTCAGAATCTGTGACCCTGAGAGAGAAAGGATGGACTCTCAGAGGAGAGCATTCAGTGTGTCCTGAGAGGACGGAAATTAACCTGCACGAGATACAGCAGCTAGGGGCGTGTGTGTGTGTGTGTGAGAGAGAGAGAGAGAGTGTGTGTGTGTGTGTGTGTGTGAGAGAGAGAATGTGGGTGTGCGTGTCTGTGAGAGAGGGAGACTGTGTGTGTGTGTGAGAGGGAGTGAGAGACATGCAGAGTGTGCATGCAAGCATGTGAGTATGCATATGGGTCTGTACATGTGTGTGTGGGTGAGTGCACATGTCTTTGCCTTCCTGTGTGTGTGTGTGTGTGTGTGTGTATGAGTGCATCTGTACCTGCCTGTGTGCACGTGCATACTTTCGTGCGTGCGTGCATGTGTGTGTGTGCGTGCATGTGAGTGTTTGTGTGCGTGTGTGTGTTCATGTATGTGTGTGAGTGTGTGTGTGTGTGTGCGCGTGTTCATGTATGTGTGTGAGTGTGTGTGTAAACGTGTGCGATCTGTCGCTGTGTGTCTGCTGGACGTGGGGACAGCATTGCTGGAGAGAGAAAGGTAGCATCGCTGGGCGTCTGGCACGGAGAGGCCCTCTGTCCATAATGATGTTTAGGGAAATATGGACGCCGCAGCCAAAAATCTGTTACATACCATTTGTTCAGCTCTCCTGTGGGGACCATCAAAAAGAAAATGGAAATGGGAAGGTCTGGTGATGATGGAGCGGCAAAGTGTGAAGGAATAAACGATCGGCGTCACGTGTGTAACGACAGGGGAGAGACAGGAGCGGCCGCCGAACAGAGGCGAACTTAGAAAACCGCACAACGGTACGGTACCTGCTACGCGACACAGCGCACCGAACGCCGCTCCACTGCTGTAGATGTAAAACGTTCCGCCATTTTGTGTGCAGCCTAAAAGGCTGGTGTGTGCCATCCGTACAACCACATCATTTAACCTTTGACCTATTGGTGCTGAATCCTGGCTCAAAAAAAAAAAATCTAATTCGATGGTCTTCAGATAGACTATTCTGGAATGTATTTTGGAGTTTTTGAAGTGACGCATAATAATTTTCCAGCGCTTTGCACTTTTTGAGGGACGCTGTAAGATTCGACAGCCGCGCAGCGGCGGCATTGTCCGCCATTTTAGCGGTTAAATTCCAGCCGACCCGTCGAGACGAAGGGGCGGAGCCTCGAGGCTTCCAGCGCACCCGTGAGGGGGGGGGCGTGTCCGCCCGGTCCTGCACCCTATTCCAGGGTTCGGAATTCCATTATGGCGGAGAGGGTGACAGAGAGAGAGAGAGCGAGGGAGCGAGCGAGCAGAGAGGGGAGGAGAGGAGGGGAAAGAAAGTTGAGTTTGTTACTAAAGCAATCTGAAGACAGATTTGGCGGGCAGATGGTTGGCAGCTCGGTGTTTGTTAAACCAACTGGTGGGGTGGGTACATTAGGCTGTCGGGGAGCAGCATGGAGCAGGCTCCATTTAGAACGGCCGCAGATGGGGGGGGAGGAAGGGGGGGGGGGGGGGCAGGCCTCGGCAAGCTGGTCAGGAAATAAGGAGAGCAGTCACCGAGAGGACTGGGGGGGTTAATTATCCCAGCCAAGGCCTCAGGACGCTCTCTAACTCCTGAACCGCCACCAATCAGAAACACCGCCCTGCCCCCCCGCCCCCCCACCACCCCTCACCACCCTGCCCCCCCCGCCCCCTCCCACCTCGGACACTCCGCTGCACGTCTGTCACAGCTGGAGGCGTGCTGTCACTCAGGGGGAGGGGGGCGGGAGTGGGTGTGGCGGAAATCTGCTTTACGATTCAATCCGATAGGTGCCAGTCGTGTGGGAACCATGGGAACAGTTCCGTAGCGGTACCCCGTTTTGGTACCCAACCCTACCTCCTGTGTGGAGGAGAGACGGGGGGGGGGGGGGTTTACGTCCGTCCCATCAGCCTCCTGGTTGGAAGGCTGTGATTTGGCCGTCGTAGCCTCAGACCGATCTCAGCCGCGGTTTTTAGCTAATTCCACCGCGGTTCCACGGCTCAAAATCCAGGCCCTGGGGTGTCTGATCAGCGCTACGGGGCCACGTCCCACCTCGCGATTCGATCTGTCTGTCTCCAGAGCGCAGGGGATTCTGGGAAACGGCCTACTCCTCCACCGTCGCTACGCATTTTACAGTTCTCCGGCTGAAGCTGAGGTATTTACCCCTGCGACAATAACGCAAAACAAAAAGAGTAATGCCCCATGAAAAGCAGCAAGGCATGGAAACGGCGAGGTGTATTGGCGAGAGTGTATCGGGCGAGGGGAAGGAAAAAAGAAAGCAATCTTCAGTGATATTTCCACTCGCACGCTGTGTCGCGTCTATCGCAACGCAGTCCTTTAAGTGGACCTGAGAACCCGTTCTGCTAATGAGAAATGCGGCGGGTGAAAAGTATCTAATTAAAGGCAATCTGATTTCCCCCGGACACTGACAGCAAGCCTAATTGGTAGAGCGCAGTCAATCTCCGCCGACTTCAGAATTTGGCTCTAGGCTTCCGGGGGGGGAGTGGGGGGGGGGGGGTGGGGGGGTAGGAGAGCATGCGAGGAACCCTCTGAGGTGAAAATCTGTCTTTTGTGGCCTCTTAATTGAGACGCTAATAGATTGGAACGTGGCACACGCAAGTCTCTCCTTCCTCCAGAGAGAAAGAGGCAGAAATTGCTTCTTTTCATCAAGATTGAGAACGGAGCGCAGTGCCCCCTTGTGGCTCCCGGTTGAACTGCGCCACGGTCCTCAGACTAGGTTCGGTTCGGTTCAGTTCAGAGTGTTGTTCAGTGACAGCACTGAACTTTATGAGCAGTAAAGGTTACATAACAGCATGGGGGACAAAGCCTGAGCAGTGTGACGTCTTCGTTGCTCGAAGCTCATTTTCTTGCTTTCGAATATAAACCCCTGATGATCCCGGCGGCCATTTTAAAGCCAGCAGTGCCATCAGAGTAAAATCTTTAAGGCGCGAAACACAAAGGTGCAAAGGAACACCGCCAGAACCACAAGCTCTCAGTCCGGGAAAGACAGCCCGCACGTGAGTGAATGTGCCGTTGGGTTTCTCCTAACACGCCCGGTCTCAGCATCCCTGCGTGCGCCGCTGTGGATTCCGCGTGTCCTGACCTCCTCGAATCGCGAGGGCAATTAGCAGCCTGCGTAAGCGCAGGAGGGCTGCCGGGGCCCGCCGCGCATCGACCGCGCGGCGAGAATCGATGCGGACAAAAGGCCCGCTTTACGCAGCGCTCTGATGTTTCCGTGCGGAGCAGAAAAAAGCTCTTCCTGCTCTCTCCCACCGCCGGGCCTCGCAGGTGAACGCGCTGGCCCATCGAATACCGCCCCACCGCCCCCCCCCCCCCCCCGCCCCTTTCCTGCCCTCATCGCAGGAGGTGACCTCAGCCGCCCTGAAAGCAGAGCGCCGGCTCGCCCCTCTCTCTCTCTCTCTCTCTCTCCCCCTCTCTCTCTGCAGTGCGATGATGTCATCGGGTCTGGGAAAGCGCAGCAGGTAGAAAGGGCCGGGCACGCGCTGCGTGGCCATTGGCTGCCGGCGCAGGAGTGCCCGAGGACCTGCGCATGCAGGAAAAACAACGACACGCCTCCACTATACTTTTTTTCTTCTTCTTCTTTTTTTTCAAACAGGACTGGATTTTTTTTCCCCCACCTGTCATTTCCAGCATCTGAAATGATTTTTAAAAAATGCAAACTAACAACGATAACACGGAATTCGTTTCAGACCGAGGAACTGTAAATAATAAAGACGTGTCGCGCGTCGAAGCTCGAGAAGAGTGCGGCAGCTTTCTTTTCTGCTCAGTCTGAGAATCCAGAACATTCCAGAACGCGCTCCTCTGTGTGTGTATGTGTGTGTCTGGCTGTGTGTGTGTGTGTGTGTGTGTGTGTGTGTCTGGCTGTGTGTTTGTGTGTCTGGCTGTGTGTGTGTGTGTGTGTGTGTCTGGCTGTGTGTGTGTGTGTGTGTGTGTGTGTGTGTGTGTGTCTGGCTGTGTGTGTGTGTGTGTGTCTGGCTGTGTGTGTGTGTGTGTGTGTGTGTGTGTGTGTCTGGCTGTGTGTGTGTGTGTGTGTGTGTCTGGCTGGCTGTGTGTGTGTGTGTGTGTGTGTGTTTGTGCTGTGGGACCGGAGCCTGGGTGCAGTCGCGGCTCTGGTGCGGGAGCGGAGAGGAGAGGCGGAGGGGAGGCCCAGCAGGAGCAGCGCTGCAGCGGAGCGGGGGCCACAGGCTGCCCCTGCAGTGAGAGCAGTGCTCCTGCGCAGTCACCCCTCCCCCTCCCTCTATCCCTCTCTCCCTCGTTCCTCCCCTCCCACCCACCCCCCCCCCCCCCCCCCCAGGCCCGGCACGCAGCTCAGACCTCCTGCCGCGCGGCGTGATGCGGTACCGCCACCGCAACCCCCCCCACGATAAATATTAACAACGGTAACACCCAAAACAGAGTCCCCGACGCAGCGAGCAGACACCCGCCAACAAAAGGGGCCGTGACATTGACCTTCGCTTTCTATTGGCCTCCCGACATCCCCGCCGACCCCCCCCCCCGCCCCTTTGACGTCTCCCCCCCTAACCCCACCCCCGTGGCCCCCTTAGCCCCCCCCGTCCCCCTCCCCTAATTTCCCACCCCCCCTCCCACACACACACCCCTTCATAATGGACACAGCTGCCAGTCGCTGCAGTCTTTATTAACCCTTGCCTTCTGACATCCATTTCATTAAGGCTGGGGGGGTCAACAGCTGATTAAAACCGCAGCGAGGCGGCACTCCACAAATGACCTCCAACCCTGGCAGCCTTTTAATTTGGGCGGCGGGCCAATCGGAGGACGGCCTGGGCCTACCCTGTTGCCATGGCGACAGGGCCTGCTGCTCCGTTCTGGTGCAGAGCAGATGTCTCCGGGGGGGCTTACGGGGGTGGGGGGGGGGGTGCTGTGTGTGTGTGTGTGTGTGTGTGTGTGTGTGTGTGAGAGCGTGGCTGGGGGGGGAGGTGGGGGGAGCAGACAGACAATGGAGGAGGAGGAGAGGACAAAGGGCTGGTTCCGCCAGCAGAGGGAGCCGGAGAGCGCGGTTCAGCCGTGTGCCGCGTACAGTCGGGCGCTCGGCACCTTCCGCCGTCGCGGCGCTCTTTGTGTGAGCGGTGAAACGCGGAGAAGACGCGCCGCTTCGAACGCACGCGGCTCCCGGTTCAGCCCCGACGCGCGGCGTCCTCGTCGCACCGTCAATCTGACGCCAACGCGCGGCGGCGGCGAACCGCAGCGGCCCGTTTATCTGGGACGCGCCGCGTCCCGCGGGCGGGCGATGCGATTGTCACGGCGACGGGGGAGATAAAGCCCGGGCGTCACAATCAGATCTCGCTTCGCCGCAAACGCCACGCTATCCGTCGTCCCAGAGAACGAAAAAAACAAACAAAAAAAAAATGGCTGCGGACGAACCGCGTGAAAGCCTGACGGCACAACATTAGCGCTCAGACGCAGCGCCGCGTACGCGGAAAGGGCTCCGTCTGTCCGCGAGACCGCGATCCGCTCGCAAACGCTGCGTTTTCCGCCATCCGAGAAACGCTCCCAGAGCACCCCGCCGCCGCTCCTCCTGCCTCCTCCTGGCGATTTAAGGAGGTGGGTCGAGGCCGCAGAACTTCCCTCCGTTAAAACAATAGCGCCTCCGCTCAGGCAACTTCCCTCGTTTTTTTTTTTTACATTTCGGAGAGGCTGGCAGCGAGGGCGTGCGTGCGGGCGCGTCCCAACACTTCGGTCGAGGTGCGGCGCACATTTAGCTGTGCGGTTCATTTTTTAGCTAACCCCCAGTTATTAAAAAAATAAATAAAAATACATTTTAAAAAAATGTTTTTTCGTTTCACCCTTTGCTTGTGTATGCTGTACTTCGTCTGGTGAATTATCTACAAATAACCTTCTCTGTAAAAAAAAAAATAAAAAAACAAGTAAAATAATAGTTAAAAATGAGTTTAAAGTTGGAACCCACGCTGTGTTGCGAGAGAAATGGCCGTAGGATTTGAGAAAAGCCCTGATTAAAGGTGGCATATCCGCAGACGGCCTGATACAGGGACTCAAATATGCGACATGTCCCAGGATGCGGAGATGTAATGGGTGGTGCGACAGAGCGGGACGTTTAACAAAGAAAGTGGAGCCGGGGCGGGGGGAGGGGGGCGCTGCGTGGGGGCGGGGGTGGGGAGGGGGCCAGGTACGCTCCCCCCCCGCACGCCCGCGTTATTAAGGTGGCCGCTGGGACCTCCCCGGAGTGCGCAATCTCCGACGGTGGCGTCGTCAGCTGGAGTCAGCGCTCCGTGAAGGAACAAATGGAACCCAGATGCTTTCTCCCGCCTCGCGGACCGCTGAGCGGGGACCCCCGTTCCCTCCCCAGGGCTAAACCCCCCCCCCCCCCCTCCCCCAGTTTGCCTTCTGCTCTGCCCTCCTCTTCTCCTTCTTCACACCAAGGGCACGGGTGTGTGGAGGAAGTGGGGCTTTGCCCGCTTGCTTAATGTGTTAGCGTTCCTCAGTAACAGACGGCAGGCTGAGGAGGAAGGCCTACGGAAGCACGTTCGGCCGCATTCTCCGTCTGTGTCCATGCGTTCACACACTTTCCTGGTTGCGTGCCTGCCGTGCTTAGGTGTGTGTGTGTCTGTGTGTGTGTGTGCGTGTGCGTGTGTGTGTGTGTGTGTGTGTATGTGTGTATGTATGTGTGTGTGTGTGTATGTATGTATATGTGTGTGTGCATGTGTATATGTGTGTATATATGTATGTATGTATGTATGAGTGTGTATGCATGTATGTGTGTGTGCATGTGTATGTATGTGTGTGTATGTATCTGTATGTATGTATGTGTGTGCATATGTGTGTATGTATATGTGTATATGTATGCATGTATGTGTGTGTATGTATTTGTATGTATGTGTGTGCATGTGCATATGTGTGTATGTATTTGTATGTATGTGTGTGCATGTGCATATGTGTGTATGTATGAGTGTGTATGCATGTATGTGTGTGTGCATGTGTATGTATGTGTGTATGTATTTGTATGTATGTATGAGTGTGTATGTATGTGTGTGCATGTGCATATGTATGTATGTATGTGGTGTAGGGGGTTAGTAGGCTAAGGGAATACGCGCGCCACATTGACACTCATAGCCGCGCGGATTAGAAGGTGCAGACAGAGCCGCGCGGCGGCGCAGGGGGTTTCTGCCGGTTCTGGAACAATGGGGTCAGCGGTAAGACGCAGCGGAGTCCCCTCTGAGGGACGCGGCAGAACAAAGCCAGCGGGGGGCGGGGGACCAGCTGTTAACAAAGAGGGGCGCGCGGCGTGGAGACGAGCGTCCGCCCGGGAGACCGTCCTCGGGTCCTGAGCCGAAGACGCAGGCTCTGCTCGCGTGCGAGGTCCACCACCTACTGGAGCAGCTCCGCTAAGAACCAGCTGAGAATGGCGCCTTTTACCCCGGCGATGGTTCAGCGGGACTTCCTGTTCTGTGCGTGCTCAGTCAAGACTGTCCAGGGGGATAGACCCACTTCTCTGGAACCTGGCCGGCTTTAAGGAGCTGTTAGGCACCACAGAACTTCAGCTTAGCCAAGGAGAGACAAAAACAAAAAAACAGCAATCACACAGAATAGACAGACAGAGAGAGAGAGAGAGGAGGAGGAGAGAGGGATAGGAGGGAGTAAGAGGGTGGGGGTTGGGGGGTGGAGGGACAGAAATTGCAGTGTATGTAAGACAGGCGACAGGGAAGCTCTGCTTAAACCCACGAGGTGAGAGAACATTTTTTCACTCCTCTGTAAACGTGCAGCTACTCTTTTTCCATCTCAGTTTTTTCCAGATTTCGTCCTGCAGGGCTGTGTGACTGGGCCTCGTAAGCAGATTCGCTCGCCGCGTTTCTATTCACGGGGGGGAGGGGGGGGGCATCGAAACTCCGCCCGCGAATCCTCCTCAATTAAAGATATGCAGATGCATAATGCAGATGGCGCGGGTTTGATGTGCGCTTGCCGCTCAGCGATTGGCTTTGAACCCCAACTGCCGTCGCGAGGAGAAGGAGCCTCGGCCCTCTCCGCCGTGCGCACTCAAACTTTGAATCTGCTTCCAAGCCCCAAAAATCAAACATCAATCGCTTTCTTTTTTTTGTCTTGGAAAAAAAAAAAAAAAACACGCCGTCCCCCAACTCTTCAAAAAGGCAGCTGCCGGCCCTCCTGCGCAATCGCGGAAACGGAGAGAGACGCCTCTGCTCCCGACGGAAAATTCCGGAACCCGTTTCCGCCGATCTCGCGAGGGAGCGTCCGTGACCACGCGCGAGGGTCCGCGACGACGCGCTTCCTCGCCGAAATGTTCGTCGGCTTTTAACGAGGGCGGAATGGACGCCAGCGACCACGCGGTCATGTTTGTGCGTTCGGTTACCCAGGCCAGGAAAGACACAGGTAACATTTGAGCAGGCGCCGCGGGCCGGAACATTACCTTCTGGTACTCCTCTTTGGAGGAGAGGGCGGAGCTGGTCTGCTCTCCTGAGCGCGTGTACACGGCGGATCGGTAGGTGGCGCCGTGGTCGTTGCCCTGCCGCATTCCTGGAAATGACACGTTAAGAATACCGTCAGCGCCGATAAGCTACATTATTCGGCACTTCCTGTGTCAGAGACTGCTGTTGCCATGGAGCTTGTGCAAGCTCCTTGCGAAATTCTGCAACAACAACAAAAAAAACACACAGGATACAAAAAAGGGCAGGGCCTTTTCTTCAATCAGATAGGTGCGCTCACCTGACCGATTATGACCTTAATCTTCAGACATGAGCAGGGAAAGAAAAGCTCAAACCCTTGCATTTAAAAAAAAATTCTTTTCAAAAGTAGAAATAAGTCCGGTTTTTATAACCCTTTCAGAAATGGCAAATCTAGGAACAAATTTGCAATCAAGCCCAGGTGAGGGTATCGGGAAACTAAAAGACGATGTAATTTTAATCAAAGCGCAATTCCCTGGATCCAGCAGAAAAAGCTGCCTGGAGATAATTGTTCTGTTGCCGGGAGAACGTCGGGGAGCGGCGGACGTGAATCGCGCTGATTTCCAGCCGACGTGCGCCCAGGTAATTACCAGCCAGGGCTGTCAGTTGACAAGGCAACCTACCTCACAAATCCCGAACAGGAGACAAGATGAAAACATTCTCCAGAATTGAAAAAAAAGATTCTATAGCCCAGGTCAGGGTTATCCTCTTTTTGAAGCCTCTTTCCTGGCTTATACCTGATCCAAATATCGCTTAATTTGGGGATTTTGTGCCCTCGGTACAGCTTGAAACGCATGGGCTGTATTAAATATAGATATTACCCACCAGACAAACGCATCATTACCTTTTCATTAGCAAAATTTTTAAATACGCTTTCTGCACCATTGGTCTTGATAAGCGAAGCCCTGCACCTTTCTAGGAAACATTTGTAGAATCTCTTGAACTCGAAAAAGCATTTAAGGCAATAAGGTGATTAGCTATGCTGGACATGTTGGCTACAGTGAATCATAACCGTGTGGAATTGGGGAACAAAAAAAGTGCTAACCTGTGTTCCCTTAAACTTGCTTGGTGCACTCAGTAGATGTGCTCCCTTGTAACTTCAGTGTTCACTCGAGCTCTGAGATTCATAAAGGACCCTGGTGGCCTGTGGCTTTACGTAGCGTTGGGTTGCATTAGTAGTGCTGGGTTGCATCAGAAGCATTGGGTTGCATTCGTAGCACTGCATTGGATTAATAGTGCTTGGTTGCTTTAGTAGCATTGGGCTGCATTAGCAGTGCTGGGTTGCATTAGTATCATTGGTTTGATCTGAATGGGTGAGGTGGCCACACAGAACGAATGGACAGGACGGTGTTAGGTGGGGACTCTAAAGTGAGTTTGTCTCAGGCTAATGCTAAGAGCATGTGTGACACACATTGCAACAGGACTCTAACCGTATGAAGCAATGCGGAG
Organism: Anguilla anguilla; assembly: GCF_013347855.1. Lineage (NCBI taxonomy): Eukaryota > Metazoa > Chordata > Actinopteri > Anguilliformes > Anguillidae > Anguilla > Anguilla anguilla. The sequence continues at coordinate 54,344,577 of NC_049206.1, read as the reverse complement.
AAGGCCAATCAAGGCAAGCTAAAATACCTCTTCCTGAAGTCATCTCTCTAACTGCAAGGTCACGTTTCCATTCACATTCGCATTTTAGCCATTTAGCTGTTTCTGAACTGTGACTGGCCCTTGTTCACTGTGAATGCCCTTGTCTGTCATTGGATGGAGGTGGATAAGTGTACAGTACCTTGCGTCGGGTCATGGTTCTCCCAGAACACCTTGAGAAGATCTGCGTATTTTACTTTTGCAGGGTCGAACACCACCCGGACGACCTCGGCGTGGCCCGTTCTACCTGGAGGAAGGACAGGTAAGGACAGATTGTGTATTTACAGTAGTATCAGGCCCAAGGTTACAGTTAAAGGGTTCGTAGAAGGCATGTGACCTTTATGCTATAGTAATGTGAATATGCTATGGACAATGCGTGACTGGGACATGGGTTTTAGTCAAGAGGAAGTGAGCTCAGTTTTTGGTAGGTGGGGGTGACTGTACTTGAAAGCCCCCCTTCTACGCCAGAGCCGCCAAAACTCAATTTCAACGTTCAATTTCACCGGCCATTCAATTGCACAAACAACATTTTTTCTGCAACCTTTTTTTTCACCCCCCCCCCCCCCAAAAAAAAACAAGAAATTAAAAACACTTCATTTCACTTTCATTTCCCTGACAGCAAGGAAAGCTTTTAGGGCGAGCTTTCAGGTCCTGGGCGCATGGCGGAAATAACCGCCATCTCCTTGCAACCAGGAAGTGGTAAAAAAAAAAAAACAGGCTAAAAGCCGGGGAATAAAACGCTGAAAAAACAAGGCCTCTCTCAAACAGCAGCGAGAGAGGGTCCGCGCACAATGGGGAATAATTACACCGAGAGGAATATATTACCTGCGAAGGAGCGACCGGCTGAATGGCGGGATGTTTTCCTTTCATTTAACAAATTTCAGACGGTGCAGAAAATATTAATGTGCGGAAAATAACTGTTTGCACAGCCATTTGTGACGAACGCATCCTCCCCCTCCATTTCTCTTTGAGGGCGTTTTGTACATGAAAGAATCTTTTTCTTTTTTTTTTCTTTTTTTTGTGAAGGCACAACAGGAAACTCCGAGGGGCTCTCTAATCAAACCGTCAAAGTCTTGCGGTTTAAGACCGCATCTCTGAGTACTGTCACGTCAATTAGCCCCGCCCCCCCGCCTCGATCACGTGCTCTGCTTATTCTACAGATACTGGCGGGAAAAGGCCCCTAAATAATTTTTTTTTTTCCCCGCTGCAACGGTTTCCATGATATTCCCGGAGGAGCCGCTCGGGAACATTCCGGAATCGAGGCGGTGCCGATTTAGCGGAGTCGAAGGGGAGCGGCGGCGTTCGTGTTTCTGAGCGCCCCCAGGGCTGTCCGTCTCTCGCGGAGGTCCGCGTTCGAGCCTTCCGACGGCCGAATCAATCCGTCGTCGCGGTTACGCGTCGAGCGTCGGCGTGCGTGCGGAAAACCGCGAGAGAGGGAAACCGAAGCGAGGCCCGCGTGACGTAGAGAGAGAGAGAGAGAGGCCAGCGTGCGTCAGGATTCGGGAAGAAAAGGGGGATTGGGATCGATCAAAGCAAACAATGAAACAAAGGCCGTTTTTTTTTTTCCAGCGCTATTTCTAATTCGCGGAGATGAATATATTCCCAAAGAGATCAGCGGACATTTTAATATTCTCCGCGCGCGAGCCGTGCAGATGGCCCCCGTTGCCCGCTATCTCCCGCAAATCTATAGCCGTAATATTAAAAAAGCAATAAAGACTAACCTGAGGGGTCACTTTCATTACCTACAAAAAAGATATAGCGGGGGCCCCCGCCAGGACGTCCGTACACAAGGCACGCTAAAAATCACATCCAGGAGACCCCGCGCGCGTCCGACAGTCCAGGCTGCATTAAAAATCACAACGTCCTGTCATTTGGCGCGGAATTATTGTGGGCTTGACCTCTGGGTGGATGTTCCACACATTTCCATATTGCAACACTAGCACTACACCCATATATACTCTCTTATTGTTATATTAATACAGTGGACCGGCAGTGTTGGAGAGATGGGGGGAGAGGGTATATATATATATATATATATATATCTTGCCGTGCTCATTCATAGACAACGGTATCCGAGGCAGTCACACACTGGCTGAGTTTGCCGCAGTGATGCCAGTGTGGTGTGCCAGTCAGGGTTGGCACAAGGACATGAAGGCGCTGGCTCCAGTGCCCCCCGCATGCTGTGCGTGAGGCTCGAGCAGGAGAGGAACCCAAGCGTGCCCCCCTTACATATCCACACAGCAGACAGGTGCGCAGCCTGTGATCCACTGATCTCATCTCTATTATTTTAAAGGAAAATAAATGACCGAAATATACAATACCGGAGGATTCTCATCTCTCTGCTCGCTGTTGAACCAGGGCTGGGGGGGGGGGGTCAGCTCCGCCTCAATTAAATCAATTCCAGAACTTTAAAAAAAAAAAAAAAAAAATGCTGATAATTTTCTGTGGGTTTTTTTTTTCCCTTGCAAATTTTAAATTTATTTCCTGAATGGTATGATTGGAAACAGAATTTACCCCGACCCCTGCTATGGAGACACCTAACGGTGATCACAGCGGACAGCTCGCTCACTGCACTGAGGCTGGGCTGCTTGTTATTTGGTTTCGGTGCAGAAAATGACATTTTCTTCCGTTAGGCGTTTTTGTGCAGGGCCACCGTTCCGTTAACATTCCTGCAGCCGGTAATCCCCTGTTCCCCCGGGATCTCTCTCAGATCTGCAGGGAGCGGATTCGCCTGCGGGATCAGCGCTGCCTGGCCTCAGCTGCGCAGAGTGCAGAGCACAGAGTGTAGGGCACAGAACAGAACAGTGCACAGGGAACGTACCAGAGAGCACAGAGTACAGGACTCAGGACACAGGACACATTCTGTATAGCACAGAGGACAGGGCACAGGACACAGTATAGCACAGAGTATAGGGCACAGGACACAGTATAGCACAGAGTACAGGACACAGTATAGCACAGGGCAGTACAGGGCATAGGATGCAGTGTAGCACAGTACAGGGTGTGGAACACAACAGAACACAGGGTACATACTGTATAGCACAGGGTACAGGGCACTTAAAACCAATTAGAACACTGAACACAGGGCCCAGGACACAGGAAATAGAACAGTATGCAGAGGACAGGACAATTCACAATATTGGACAGGAAGTAAAGAACAAGAAAAATATATAATAATAATTTCTCGCTTTTAACAGATTGCCCAAGGTATGGCTTTTGATTTCGCAGAGACTTTGTGAGATACTTTCTATAGTCAGAGCTGGGGCTCTTTTCAAATCACCCGTCGCTGAATGTGAATTATCTAAATGGAAAATCACAGTAAAAATGATCCGAACGGGTCCAACCATCTGAGCTGTTGTGTGGCTGTATTTTAGCAGAGATGGGCTTCTTTGAAATGACTTGAAGTGATTTTCACAGGCACATGAATCTGATCACGGGAATCAGCGAGCTGCGGAAACTCGGCTGAAGTCTCAGGGGAACAGCGAGCGTGCCCCGGGGAGTTCCGTTTTTCAACTCCGGGAAGAGTCTCAAACGAAATACAAACTCATCGCTTACCGCACACCTCAAACTCGAAACACTGCGACACATCGATGCCGAGATACAGAGGCCCTCGCTTTGTTTTCCAGACACACAGAGTGCAATTATTTTTAACAGCAAACATTAAAAGTTTTGCAAATGCAAAAAAAAATTCAAGTAAGTCGTAGAAGCTGAAATTTCAGCACCTCTTCAAACCGGACAGCTCCCTCTGTGGAACTGAGAAAATGCAGTCGCGTCAGAAAGACTGCTTTTGTTGCCTAAACCATGCAGCGCAATATTTAGCCGCTGCTTATTATGGCCATAACACATTATACTATAAAAAAAAAATAACACAGTATCTCTTTATTCCGGGCGGTGTTCACTGCAGTAGTGCAGACGTCTGGATAAACTCTGTATATACGCACTCTTTGATTCCGTGGCAGTTGATGTGTTGTTTGGATGTTTCAAGCTCCCCTCCAAAGCCCACAGTACGCACTCCCCTCCAGGGGGGAAGCCATCAAACAATTTTTCTACTGATGAAAATCAGAGTTTACTGAACTGGGGTTTCTGTGGAACAAAAGCAAATCTTCAAACGGCCCGAAAAGCAGGACTGGCATTCCCATCTGAGCCGGCTGAAAGAGGAGCGCTCGTGGGCTCGGACCCCGCAGGCAGGGCAGGAGGGGAGAGAGAGCTGTAAGGCATCAAATTGGGTCTGCAAGGTGACTGACAAGCGGAACTTCTTTTTACGAGTTCAAAGAAGGGCTTTTTAGACTCGCGCGCACTCGCGCAGGTTTGATACTGCCTTTTTCGTAGGTCAGGAGCAACGTTGCCTTCCAAAAGCGGCCTGATCTCTATTTATCATACCCCCCCCCCCAACAACACACGCAAGCAAAAGTACTTACTGAAAGCGCATTTGAATTTTATCAACCCCAAACCCCGTCAAAGCAGGGAAAAGAGCCCAAGTGGGCGTGTCCAAACTGAATGCCACAACAGCTGGTGCTCTGAGAGTAAATGCCGCTAAAAACAAAATGAAAGCCGCCAAGTTTTACGATTACATAAAACCCGGTGGGACATCCGGACACACGTCCTTCTTCACAACATCAACTTTTTTTCAGCATTTTTTTTTTTTGCCACATAATGATATACCGCGTGTACCCCAAACAGATGCTGACGGCATCAGAAACATTCCCCCCAAAAAATGTCTTACAGCATCCTGTTTAAAAAACGTATTCGCTGTGCCGCAGGTTATCTCACACGCGCCTTTATACGAGGCGTACTGACGAACAAGCCGTCTCCCTGCAGGGGGCTGGCCTTGACCTCCCGCAGTGAGGCCGCGCCTCGCTAACAGAAACGACCGGAGCGAACGCCCTCTAATGAAGCCCCTTTTTGTTTTCTCTGGGAGAGGCTCGCAGCTCGGCCTGCAGACAGGCAAACCCCCGCAGCTCGGCCCACAGACGGGCAAACCCCCGCAGCTCGGCCCGCAGACGGGCAAACCCCCGCAGCTCGGCCCGCAGACGGGCAAACCCCCGCCTCGATCCCTCTCTTTAAACGGCCGTAAAATTCACACACACACTTAGCGGCCGAAGGTTTACTGCGGTGTCCCCCCCGCTGCGCCCGTCCCGCACAGAGCTGCAGTCAGGCCTGCAGGATTCACCAGACTTTATTTTTTTAATCCAAATTACAACTTTTTTTAACGAGTAAACAGATCCGAGCGCAGTGTTTAAGAGATTTGACGGTGCGCCGGCGGGGGGGGGGATAACCGCGGGGTCTGGCAGCCGCACCGTACCGCGGCGCCTCGCTGCGGTTTAAGGACGTTCCGAGAGGTCGCGGCGTCGGGGAAAGAATGACGGGGCGGATGCGTGACTTATGAACCCAGCGCCGTGATGGAGAATGGAGCGCGCGCGGAACCGCGGCTGCTGGTGGGCGGCTTTAGCGGTAAGGCAGAGAGAGGAGGAGGAGGAGGAGGAGGTGTCGCGGCGGTCGGCGGGGCGGGGCGGGGACACCGCGGGCGCTTACCTGAGCAGACCTCCTTGTAGGTGGGGTTTGGCGTGATCCCGCCCGCGTAGCCCACCTGGGTGGAGTACACGCCCTTCTGCCGCCAGAACTTCCGCTCCGCCCCCCAGAAGCAGCCCATGCCTGCAACGGACAAGAACAGGCGTCACAGACATGGTGGTTAGGGTTGAGTCACACCCACACCCGTTTCCAGAGCCCCAGAATCCCCAGGACCGTGAGCTGCTCGGGCTGTACTGTTCCGTTCAGGCAGTACTGTTCTGTTCAGGCTGTACTGTTCCGTTCAGGCTATACTCTTTCGTTCAGGCTGTACTGTTCTGTTCAGACTGTTCTGTTCCATTCAGACTGTACTGTTCCGTTCAGGCTGTACTATTCCTTTCAGGTTGTACTGTTCCGTTCAGGCTATACTGTTCCATTCAGACTGTACTGTTCCGTTCAGGCTGTACTGTTCCGTTCAGGCTGTACTGTTCCGTTCAGACTGTACTGTTCCGTTCAGGCTGTACTGTTCTGTTCAGGCTGTACTGTTCCGTTCAGACTGTTCTGTTCCGTTCAGGCTGTACTGTTCCATTCAGACTGTACTGTTCCGTTCAGGCTGTACTGTTCCGTTCAGACTGTACTGTTCTGTTCAGGCTGTACTGTTCCGTTCAGACTGTTCTGTTCCGTTCAGGCTGTACTGTTCCGCTCAGACTCTACTGTTCTGTTCAGGTACCACCCAGCTGGGCTGGTTCTCATCTGAAAGGTACCGGTGGAGAAGCTTGTCTTTTCAAACGGTCTCTTCAGTGTCTTGCGTCACGCCCAGTCAGTTAGGGTCTTTAAGACTCCTTTATCTACCCGCTGAACGATGTCCTTGGGATTTGAATACACTGGCAAAGCTCACTGCTATCAACACTAAATTATTCCCAGTCAACTGAATCTCTCCGCTCAACAGTGTTTATCTTCTGGGGCCTGCTACTTTCAGCGATAAATCAACTCTTAAAATGTCTGAATGTATGACTTGGCTGCACGTTTATAGCCAAATAAACCGTCTGACTGTTGCGGACGCAACTCCAGTTAGCGTACGGACTTCAGTCCAGTGAAATCAGATAAACTCTGTAAAGCTAATACCTGCAGTAAACATTTACGGTCAGGTAATGCCTCTCTTACAATAACAGTAAAATATGGTCATATATTGTTATCCACTGTCTTCTCCCACTGGTGCACTTGAGTGTTATTTACTCATGAAAAGCCAACATCGGCAATGAATTTCATTTTACAGATCAGAATCTATTTCCAGCAGAGCGTGGCTGCATCGCGGTATCTAAGGATACCACGCGCCGACGCACCCCCCCCCCCCCAACCACCCACCCCCCCCGACTGTCTGCCGGGAAGGCAATTTGCATAAAGCGATGCATATTCAAATAATATAAGGTAACGTCCAATGAAACGCGGCTCATGTCACGGGTAAGGAAAGGCAGAGTCAAGTGTAGCAGCCACCTTTTAGAACAATCCACGGCGGGCTTTTGTGATTGGAAACGCTCGGCGTGCCACAGCTGCAATAAAGAAACTTTTAAAAGATAATTTTATTTGTACAAAGAGGAGCTCGACCACACACACACACACAAAAAAAACATTTAATTCCTGTCTGCTGGTGATGAATTACACAGTTTGAGTCCCAAATAATGAAAATAGCAGCTGAACTAATGCATTTTATTAAAGAGATCCTAATCATCCACAGCAATTAATTTCTACCCCTTCCCCCTCCTCCCTTCTCTCTCTCTCTCTCTCCCTCCCTCTCCCTCCCTCTCCCTCTCTCTCTCTCTCTCTCTTTTGCTCTTGTCCTTTTTTTGAGCGTTTTTTGAGCATTGAGGGGAAAAAACTAATTACACAACAGTGCCTGCTGTGATGCCTCCCTCCCCCCGTCCCTCTCCCTCACTCCCTCCCTCTCTCCCTCCCTCCCTCCCTCTCTCTCTCCCTCGCTCTCTCTCTACCTCCCTCCTGCTATCTCTCCATCCCTCCCTCTCTTCCTCCCTCGCTCTCTCTCTCTCTCTCTCTCTCACACACAGCAGATCACTCACCGAACACAGCCGTCTGCAGCCCCTCAGGGAACGGTGGCACGGTTCTGTTTCCGTTAACGTGGTGCTTCGCTGCGACACACAGAGAGAACAACAGAGAGGTGTGAGCCCTCTAACGACAGCCCAAATACCTCTAACGACACCCAGGCCCCCCCGGCCAATTACAACACGCAGGCGACCACATCCGAATATTACACCTCTCCTTTTTTGAGGTTCACTTCCTCGCCAGCGCTACCAGGCGATTTACCGTTTCCACGGTCGAAAATGACAGTTTGGCGGTTAGTGCACGGGGCTCGCTGTAGGAAACTTGGGAGTTCGATTCCCGCTGGGGGAGCACTGTTGTTGTACCCGTAAGCGAGATGTTAGCCCAAATTACTTAAGTACATACCCACGGTTTGCGTGTACACAGAAATGTAAGCTGCTTAAATTGAGCTGGGTAGGAGAGTCTGTTAAATGTGCCCATGTAGGGAAAAATAGTACGCTGAAGTATGCCTGAAGTATACTATTTTATACTTGACGTACTATCAAAGTCTGCTAAGTCTGCTTAGTATACTATTTAGTATACTACTTATACTACTTTACTTCACATGGATGTGCTTGTGACTTTGCAGTAAAGTACAAGTGTGGTAAAAATAAAAAAATGCGTACGGATGGGTGAATACGTTGAAAGTGAGGGCACACGCCACCCACTTTAGAGGAGAAGGGATGAGGGGAGGAAGGGAGGAGGGGGGGCAGTGGCAGGACGGGAATGGTGCAGGGCGGGCAGAGCTGCCATTATTGGGCGAAACGCAGATGGCCCGCTGTTTCAGGGGCACTGAGCAGATTAGAATAAATGGGGGGAGGAATAAGAGAGGCTCAACATCTGGGCTCAGCCAACCCCCCCCCCCCCCCCCATCCCCCCTCCCCCTCTCATTTCGCACGCATGAGTCGGTCGTCACGGCAGCCAGGCGTGCCGACACAGCCAGCTGGAGACCTCAGACAATCTGCGGCATTTCTGAGCGTCGGCATTCCGTGGGCTAACGCGCGCGACGACAACGACGACGACAAACACACACACACACACACACACACACACACACACACACACACACACACACACACACACTCACACACACACACACACACACACACGAACGCACACGCGCGCCACGCCACGCCGAAACTCAATAATGCAGCTCCGCGGGGGGGAAATTACCCCCGGCACGGTGCATGTGCACCCCCCCCAATTCACCCCCCCCCCCCACCCCACCCCCCTCTCAAACCATTCTTCAGTTTCATCTGATATTAAATGTCCTGTGAAATCGACGGTGGTCCTTTCACCCACGTGGGGGCAACGGTAATTCTACCACACCCCCCCACACCCCCCACCCCCCGCGCGCCACAAAAACCCCTCTTCCGTTCGGCGGCTCCGGTTCGGGCGGTTGCCGCGGCCATCGAAGCCGCCTCCCTCTCCCAGAGCGGTCCGCGCCACGGCAACGGAGGGCTTTGATCTTTCGGCGTGTCTGCGTTGCGGCGGCGTGCAGCGCTTCCGCTCTGACGTCTGAGCAGCGGAGAGAGGCTGGGGAACAATGCGCTGCCTCCCTGTGGAAGCCGGCCCCGCTCTAATTTAATCTGGGGAAGTGGGCCGAGGAGAAGCCATTAGCGAAGGCTTCATTAAATCTCCCGTACCCCCACCCCGTGAGCCGGGGGGGGGGGGGGGGGGCACATCCTGAGCGTCAGAAATGACTGGGATCCGGACCGCCTGGTCAACACGACCCAGCTCCCCGCCTTTCTCCTCCCAAACACCACCCTGCACCCTCAGCACGGTGGAGCTCCCGCCAGCTCCTGCCAGGCCGCGCGATTGGCCGCAGGCGATCAGCTGATCGGGCGATCGACGGCGCTTTAGGCGAGCTTCCCTCTCTTTTAACCGCCAACGCGTTTTGAAACTTCTCTCTCGCGTGCGGCGCCGACGGCGCTCGGCGGGGGGGTCGCTTTGCGCGCCCCCGCCGCCAGACGGAGACGTGTCGGGGTAACGGTGATGGATCTGCTCCCCGAAAACGAGAGGCGGCGTGGGGGGCGGGGGGCGCCCCCTGCCAGGGCGTCTGAAAGGACCCACTACATCACACCCCACGTCCCCCCGTTACTGGAGCCCACCGAACGCCAGCGCTCCCCTTTGACTGCGTTACAGCCGGCCGGGTAATTACCACCCTGTCCGCGAAAGCTAGGAGAATATTCATTAATGCGTCGCCCCCCCCCCCCACATCGTCAGATAAACAATTTAAATGTAAATGTCAACTGAGAGAAGCAATGAGTCAAGGCGGAATATTAATGGATCAAATGAGAGCTGGGCCCTGTCTGCGTCTCCTCCTTCTCCTCCTCCTCCTCCTCCCATCGTCAGGGAGACGGGAGGGGAAACAGTGAAGGGGAGACACAAGGGGGGCAGCTCCTCCCCCAAAGAAAAAACCGCCCCCCTTTCCCCCCCCCCCCCCCCGACTCCCCACCCCCCCAGGACCACGTCCCAGCAGCCGTGACGTTGAAGCCTTCGTCACACGATGTCGTTTGGAAAGACGCTGGTTGGTCGGTTGGTCGCCGACACACACGGCTCTGCTCACATTAGACACGCTGACTGACGGGGAGGGGGTAGCGTATGATTTTCTCCACTGGCAAACAAAAGGTTAACACTGCCTTAATTGCCCTGTCAGCAAGGAACTGAAAAAATGGCGTAAAAACGCTCTTAACAAATTCCCTCTGCCTGTGCAGGCAGTTTTGTTAACCCCCTTGAAGAGTAGCTTTTTTGGAATGTTTTTTTTTTTCAAAAATCTGTCAGTGTTCTAGAACTTCATTGCTTTCAACTACCAGTAGTGATTTTCTACATCAGCATTTAGAATGTTCAGTAGAGAACATTCTAATCACATGTTTGTCTCTCACGCCTTTTGATCTCATACCTTAAAGGGTTAAGAAAAAGATGTGTGATTTTGGATCATGCTGCAGATAAGTGTGACTAGATGCACACAAACAGAATGTCCAGCACATCATTTTCACATGCAGCAGCACCAGCCAAACCAGGCGCTTTGATGTGGCAGATCTGTGTTACCTTAAAGGGCTTTGTTTGATCATGTTGCATTTGCACTGATTTCCTACATCACCTCCTGCTATATTTAGCTGAAAAATGCTCAGACATTAATTCTAAAGACATTTATTAGTACATATATATGTACATCAGTAGAGATGCCACCAAAAGCTAATTCTTCCTAACTATGTAAGTAACCTTCAATTTTTCAGGTCAATTAACAACATTAAGACATAATTATAAGAAGAAGAAGAAAATAGTACAGCATTAGCTGAGAATTATTGAATGAACAAACAAAAATGAATGAATTAACCAACAAATAAAAGAATTAATCAGATTGTGAAACCACTGGAGACCAAACCCTTTCAAATTAAGCGTGCATCCATAATAATAATAAAAAAAGAAAAAACATCCATACAGCAATTCTACTGCAAAGCAGTTTTTTCAGTGGGGGGGATGGGGGGGGGGGGGGGAGTAAAAATAATTTGGCTTTATTTGTGTGGCCAGAGCCAGGAGTGCAGGAGCACTCAGTGGACGTGCTCTTATAAATAAGCAGGCAGCAAGGAGCCCTGCTCCGGGCTGAGGGTGGAGGGGCCGGGGGGTAAATGGGCCTCCATCAGGTAGAGGAGATACTGCACAAGTACATGTGGTGAAACAGTGACGGTGTGGGGGGGGGGGGGAGGGGTTTGGATTGACCGCGGCAAGCAGCTCTCGAGCTCCGCCGACGGTCTGCCGCAGAGTCCGAAATGACTAACCGCGCTGGTCCGGGAGCCCCCCGAAATCCCGTCGAACAAAAAAAAAAATGAGCCCCATCGCCCAGCTGAGGCCTTATCGGCGATGTCACCCGCACGTCGTCCGCCAGTCCCCCCGCGCGCTCCCCCCGCGACGGCTACGCTGGTGAGCGCCGCTCCAGCGCACCTGGCCACGCCACCTCTGCCACACAGCACCAGGACGTTTCAGGCGGCCATATTGGACGGCCATTTTGCGCAACGTCCCGGACCCGGCCAGCGTACGCCGGGGGGGAGGCTACGAGGAACCGGCCGAGAACCCGGGTTATGTGTGATGCAGAGAGGCGCATTACCCAGGCCTTAAAGGGTTAAAGGGCACTCGCTGCGAGAAAGGAGGCTCATTATGGGGAAATAAGACTCTGTCTAGCCCCTCAGGGTGCCTGTTTGGTTTGCTATATCAAGTATTTATGATTCAGCTTCGAAGGGCCTGGTGTGGCTACCTAGCGTGCTCTCTTAAAAAAAAGCTTCCACAGGAATCTCTGTCAAATATTTATTTTCCCCGACCCCCAGTGAAGCTCGGCGTTCATTTCAAGCTCCAATTAGACCCGAATGTTTAAAAAGGCAGGGGGATGGCAAACTTCTGACAGCCTGTGTTTCCGGAAAAGTAGTGCAAAGGAAATGTATTTGTGGGATATACATGCACACTTTTAACCCTTTGAGGTGTAAGATCACAAATATATGAGTGAATAATGCTGATGTAGAACACTAAATTCTAGAACGCTGCAAAACATTCCAAAAATTCTACTCTTCGAATGGTTGATACAGGCTGTTGCCAATGATGTAATCCTGACTGCACATAATGACTTTACAGACGAGACCCCTGTATTGTGAGCGTATATGTCTGTAAGGAGAACGGCTTCCTTAATGTGAGGAGAGATCCTGGAGATGTGTGCGGGGGGGGGGGGGGGGGGGGGGGGGGTAGTGTGGTGAGTAGCTGAGGGAGAAGAGAGAGCCTGTGTGCAGTGCAGCCCTTCGGCTGGACGTCACAGGCCCCTCTCAATGGGTCGCCTTTCCCAGTCCATCTGGTTGCCATGGCGTCCACAGGGCTCCTTGATTGCGGTCCACGGGCTGCGCTGTCGAGCTTGCGTGAGGCAGCTGCCAGTGACGGGAGGCTACCAGCGGAGGGAGCACCAAATGACATTTTCTCCTTTGGAGATTCGCCCCGTTTGCAGCTGGACCAATGCTGCCGTGCAGAATGCGGGGTAGTTACAGCCCCCCCCCCCCTCGTCTAGCCCCTCCGGGGTTTTTAATTTCAGGAGGGTCACGTCCTGGGTCCTCTGTGTGATCTTTGGGGGGGGGGGGGGGGGGGTGAGCCTCATTTTATGCGGCTGACCTTGGGCCCTCTCTGGTCCTACCCGGCTCTCGGCGCCTTCCACCAGATGAATTCCCCTCCCTACCCCCAGCTCAGGTTCACTTATTTGTTGCACATTGGGCTGTAACAAACGCATTTGCCCAGACACAAACTGATGCCTTCCTACTCCTAGTTGATGGCTTCATAATATATAGTCCTTTGAAGATGGGGGTATTTTTTTAAAATCTGAATCAGTGTTCTAGAACTCCATTGCTTTCAATTACCAGCAGTTATTGTTACATCACTATTTGAATGTTCCTAGCTGAAGAACATTCTGATCACATATTTGTGATCTCACACCTCAAAGGGTGAACACGTTCTTCAGCAGTGACCGTGTTGTTCATGTGGCTCTTCAGCATGGAGGAGGTGCTGGTGCTTTGGCTCAGGTCACTGCTGTGGTTGTGCTGGATGTGAGGGGTTCAATCCAGGCACACGAACAGGAGAATCATTGCAGTGCCGAGCTCCATCGATTACTCTGCGGTGGCTTGATGGATGACACAGTGGTCAAATACCCAATAACACCCCGGGCACTGTCCCAGAAGCTGCACAGAAGTGCTGCTACAGCCGGACTTTGGGCCGGGTGCAATTCTACGGTTTAAGAAAAAAAGACCCACTTTGAACCAGCGCTATTTTGATCTGAAGCCTTTACACTGTCAGTTTGACATTATGGCTTCAGGAAAACAATGGATGGATATCAATTCAGTTTCAAAGTAAATGAAAAAAACAACAAAAAGACAAAAAGGCGAAGAGGGAGTATCCTGGCAGAATTCAGAGAAAAAGAAATGAGACGATTTCCTCATTAAGGAGCTGAAGAACAACAGAGGGATGGAGAGAAGAGGAATGAACACAAAGGAGAGGCAGACAAATGAAGAGCCGTTCAGCATTTTTTTTCCTTTCTCCCCCCCCCCCCCCCCCCCCCCCCCGGCTGCTGTTGAGAGGCGTCCCCGGCAGCAGGACGGCAGTTTTTCCGGCAGCTGCGGAAGCGCGCGGATCGGACCGGCGGGGCGAGAGTGTGTGCGGGGCGATACGCTATCTCCGGCCCGCACCTCCCCGCCCCCCAGCCCCCCCCCCCTCTCAGCCGGGCCCTCCTCGGTCCCAGATTAGCAGGCCGCCGCGGGGCCTGGGACTCGCGGCGCACAGACAGCCAGCAGACAGGCTCGGGGGCTGGGCCGCCGCTCGCTCTCCCTCCCCCCGCCCCCCCCCCACCTCCCCCTTCCCTCCCCCTGTTCTCCTGGCCATCCTGAACTGACAGTGATAAATGAGGCGGTATCATTAAGGCCTGGCTCGTCCTGATTGGAGCAGCCCCCCCTCCCCCCCCCCCCCCCCCCACCACCACCTCCTCTGTAATAGCAGCCCTGGTGGGAGAAAAACACACTGCCTCATCGCCGTGGCAATTAGGGAAAAGACATCAATCCTCTCTCGGCGCACGGCGGGGCGAACGTCCGTGAAATACACACAGCTGCACTCCCCCCCCCCATTGATTACAATTATCATCATCATCATCATCGCCGCCGCCGCCGCCGCCACCGTCGTCATCATCACCGGCACGACCATCATCGTTTTTATGACAATTATTATCGCCATTATTGTTTCTGTTATCCGCGGCGATGGTAATCTGATCTGGGCAGATACGCGGGGGGCGTGCTCGGGGCCCGCCTTTAGAAGCCCGGGGGCCCACCGCCCCCCCCCCCAAACGCACGAAGATAAACACGCGGTCAACGTGCATCTGAACCTGACAAAGACAAATCACCACACCGGGGGGGGGGGGCTTGATTGGATTGCGAAGGGGCAGCACTGACGAGAGTGTAAAACCGACCGGGTGTTTTCTCGACAAACGACGCGACACAGCGTGAAGTCAGGGTGACGCACGCGGACGGCCCCGAACGACGTGCGGCGGGGCGGCCCGAAGTGGGAAAAGGTCCCGAGTGAGCCCCTTAAAGGAGGGGAAGGAATTTCGACGTGGCGCTTTGGGTTTCCTGTTTAACGCCCATTCGTGCGCCAGGGAGAGGGTGGCGGGGCGAGGCACTCGATCCCTCCCCGGAGCGCGGCGTGTAGCGGGCAGCTTTTGAAGCCCGCGAGAGTGGGACTCGTCTCATTACGCCCACCCCCCCCCCCCCGAAACTGCCCACCGCTACCCCACTTCACACGTCCACATCAAAGCCGGGCTGGCGGTCTAGTTTGGGCTAAATTAGCGAGAGCCAGGAGCAAGAGAGAGGCCCCGATGCCGCAGAGAGAGGCGGCGAACTCTCCTCAGGTCACACGGCCAGTGCGCCGACAGTCCGACCTCGCAGAGGAACGGCAACGAGAAAGAAGACCTCCCGTCGGCTGGGAGCCTGGAGCCAAAGATGGCGGCGCAACGTTAGCACAGATGTCTCCTATAATGCAGGGCCTGGTGGGATGAGAACCAACTGGGACAGCATGGCGGAAGCTAACGATAACGGAAAACCCGGCCTTTTCACACTGGAGCTCGATGTTTTATTTGAATAAAACCCTAGATCTGCTCTCCCTTTGACTTGCAGGTCTTTGTGGCATGCGTCGCTGTGATGGCACAGGTCTGACTGTAGCTCTACTTATCTTTAGCGCTAGCGGCGGCTTTTTAACCACGTTCAATGTACTGTCTGTTAGCCGCTCTGGCTAAACGTGTCTGCTAACTGCCTCCATTGTAAAATTCTAAACTGCAGCTTTCAATTCCGCTCTTTAAACTGGGTACTGAAACACTCTTACGATGCCCACAAGGGAAGCCACTGCAGCTTTTGGGCGCAAACTTGTGCTGGCAAAAAATCGACGCGGCTTCAGACTTTTCCCCTCGCTTCATTGGCGTTCCACTTAGTTTGAAAACCCATAATTCACTGGGGCGGGCTCGACAGGAACCAGCTTGTAGCCGGCTTCAGAGTTATTTTGGATGCGTAATTGGGCGCTCAGCAAATCGGCAGCGCGAACACAAAGCTCTCAATACAAATGCTAATTAGCGGCTAGCGTTGTCAGCTCACGGCTCACTTGATCTACTCGGGTGTGTCACATGCAAGTCTGTGTTTTACGAGATTATGCTTAAAAAAGATTTTTAAAAAGCACACGTTGGTCCGAAGTCAAGCTGATATTTCTCGGCAGTAGTCCAGAGGGGTTTTTTCCTGCTCTATCAGAGATTAGTATAGGTATATGAGTCATAGGTCTAAAAACTTGGCAGTATGCACAGGGAAGCAGAACCAGTCGACACGTGTCTGCAGTATGGGCCATATCTACACTAACACCAGGGCAAACACACCATATGCCCCCCCTGGCTACTCCCTAATACCCTAATTAATTGTGCAGGATTAAGACCTCCACCAGTTTCAAAAGCCAGTCGCACACCCTCCCGCCCCAACCCCAAAATAAATCCCTTTAAAGAGGCAGCGTTCTGTGGGGGCGATTTGCAGGTTGATGAACCTCAGACACCCGTTTGGGGCGTTTCGTTTACGCCACCAAAGGTGTCTAGGTCGGTTTCGGAGGACTATAGTTGTTTCCGGAAAGTTGGTCGCACACACAAGCTCCCTGCAATCATTTATTGGCCAATCAGCATCCCGAGAGCTGCCCTCAATCGAACCTCATCTTCCACGGCGATTCAGTGGCGCTAATGGAGACAGCGACTTAAGCGGAGATTCCTCGCGGCAGTTACCCGCGTAAACAAATCGATCAACGAACGGAATGTTTGATCTTCTTATATTATTATTGTTATTATTCCCCGGCGAGCGAGCACCTATCAGAACACCACCGCCATCTGGGGCAGCCGTGGGTCCGCCAGCCTGTGAAAGAATCGAGCGATCGGGACCGTTTTGCATTGAACAGCTGACCCTCATCTAAACCGCCTCGCCTTCAGCAGCGGCCAGTGGACCGCCGGAGTGCCGATTTCCATTCCGGATTGCTGGCAGGCCCGCAGCTCGGGCTGACGGCGAGCCGCTAGCGGGCACAGCGTGCTCGCTGGCAGGGAAACACTCCTGCCACGCCGAGGCGCACGTGGCATCGATGGAATCTTTGGCCCCGGTCCGAAGCTCTGCAGGCTGGTGGCACCGTTTCCAGAGCTGACCGCGCTCTGCGCGTTGCGTCTTCACCGTGAAGGAAGTCGAGAGCTCTAGAACTCCACTGCGTCCAGTCACCAGTGGCGATTGTTACGTCAGCATTGGAATGTTCGGTTAAGAACGTTCTAATCTCGTATTTGTGACCTCACACTTTAAGGGGTCAACAAATTCTTCGCCGCTGACCGTGTTTTCTCATGTTGCTGTTCACCATGGAGGAAGTCAGAGTCCTAGAACTCCACTGCTTTCAGTCACCAGCATGGAGGAGGTGCTGGTGCTTTGGCTCAGGTCACTGCTGTTGTTGTGCTGGATGTGAGGGGTTCAAACTGGGCACACAGGCACACGGGCAGGAGAGCCTTTGCAGTGCCGAGCTCCATCGATTACTCTGCGGTGGCTTGATGGATGACACAGTGGTCAAATACCCAATAACACCCCGGGCACCGTCCCAGAAGCTGCACAGAACTGCTGCTACGGCTGGACTTTGGGCCAGAATGAATCAGTTTTTTTTTAAGTCCATTGGCAAGCCTTTCTTTAATCTGAAGGACGATTACGTGTTATGAAATGAAAGTGTTTTGGAGGAGAAATGGAGACAACACATCCGAGAAAAGAGCTGTACTAGTGTTAAAAACCACACGATCTTAACCAGGCACCTAACTAATTAGATGACAATTCATATTGGGATGCAAGAACCATGATCAACCATGACCTCATCAAGAAATCTCTCTGAAAAATTTGAATGTGTGTGTGATTGGGGTTGGAAATTATAATCATAGCACAAATTGCCATAACATCTAGCGACGGCTCTGGCCCTTCTTGGCCGCTGCTGAATGCCGTACTCCCCTGGCTGAGCCTTACCTCCATTTTGTTGCTGTCCAGAAAGGCTCTGGTCAGAAAAAGGACACACCGTTTATTTAAAGGCATAACACACAGGGGATGCGGAAAAACAAACACGGGGGCTGGAACCGCCTTCCAAGAGAAGATAATCCAAGGCCCGGTAGAGCAGCAACACAACAGCGTAAAAGACAAAAAACAACCTCCCTCAAACCACGACCGCAAAAAAAACAAAAGCTTACACAGCCAAAGGGTCTTAAACCCGTTACACAACACAGTCATTAATGTCCACCGAGGTGGCTGCTGGATTTGGAGGAGCGTTATCCCTCTGTGGAGTAAGTGCACTGGAGCCCCAAGCCCCCCCTCACCCGGAGAGCCCCCGTTCAGCCTGGCCGAGAGCACTCCCCCCACCACGAATCCAATTTAAAAACGCAGCGGGACATTAACTACCCCCACTTTAACGACGCGCTCCTCTGTTTTAATTCAAGGCCAGGGATGGCGAGAGCGGGTTCAGGCGGCCGCTGCCTG
Source organism: Anguilla anguilla (assembly GCF_013347855.1). NCBI lineage: Eukaryota > Metazoa > Chordata > Actinopteri > Anguilliformes > Anguillidae > Anguilla > Anguilla anguilla. The sequence continues at coordinate 54,326,368 of NC_049206.1, read as the reverse complement.
CACTTTTCCTGCTACGCGGCGATAGCGAGCGCGCTACTTGTTAGCCGCCCGGCGTAGCGCTGTTGGCGCTGTTGGGGTAGCCGCCGATTCGGCACTTCAGATGAAGGCGCCCCGCGTTGGCGCTCAAGCCTCCACTGCCCACTGGGCCTGGCATTATGGCCTCTTCCGAAACCTGGGCGTGTCACTGAAGGGCCAGTTAGAGTGGCACTGCACAGGAGCGTGGAGGAATCCGTACGGTAGCACTGCAAAGATTTGCCATATGAAAATAAGCGGATCTTGTTTGTCCCTAGAAGGGCTAAATCAACACCTGGAGCATCCGTTGCATAATATGCAAGATAATGGGCTTCATTCACAAAACATTTCTTAAATCATTCTTACTTCTTAAAAATGTTCCTATGAAAAACCAATATGGGATTCATGACACGTGCAGGCCTTTGTTTTTGGGGATATCCCAGGTGTGTGAGATGATGAACGCTGCCTGCTAGCCTAAGGAAACAGCCATGAACAAATACAGATGAGAAAAAAAATGATGAATGCCAAAATGTTCTTAGAAACATTCTTTACGCACAGTTTAACGATCAAATGTGATCGTACGAATGTTTCATGAATGATGGCCCATTGTGTGGCCCAAGTCCAGTATGAAATGACTGGGTGAGATTGAGGTGAGTCACACAAACCGCACGCTAAACTCTCTCTGGCCAAGCGGCGTCACATTTAATCGGTTTTTAGCGGGGCGCTCTCGACGCCGGCGGGACGACTGTTGGCCAATCATTAAGACATATGGCACGTCGTTCATCAGCTGGTCTGTGACGCCTGACAGCGAGCGGCGGAAGCCATTGTCTCGCTGACAGCGGCTTTGATTGACAGGCACGGCCATGATGGACGAGCCCCAGGAGTGGGGAGTTCCCCAACACTATCGGCACCGGCAGGGGTCCCCCTTCCCCCGGTCCCCTGGGCCGTGCCCTTTTTTTTTTGGGGGGGGGGGGGGGGGTCCCTCAGGACCCGACCTTGGCCGACCTGCTCGGGGGACCCCGGTCGGCGTGGCAAGCGACCAGATGCACTCTGCCTTCGGGGGGCCACGGACGCACAAAAGAGAAAAAAAAAGCCGTTGGTTTTTTCCTTTTCTTTCTTTCTTTTTTTTTTTTTTAAAGGGCCACGGGGATGGGGGGGGGGTGAGGGGGCAGTGTAGCAGTCTTCCTCTCCGCTGGGTCCCCCCCCCCCCCCCACCGGGTCACAATGACGCACCCCCGAGGAGGCTGCCGTTTCAATGGCTCCGTCAGGAAGGGGGGGGGGGGGGGGGGGCGGAGAACTGAAAGGATTCAAAGTGCCGGGGCAATTAGGGTGTCCCGAGCACTGTGCATCTCCCGCGGCCACTCAAGACACGAGCATCATCCTATTCAATACGCCCTCCTCGCTGGGCCCTCTTTGTGCAGGTCTGGGATGCGCTCTCTCTCTCTCTCTCTCTCTCTCTCTCTCTCTATCTCTCTGTCCCTCTCTCTCTGTCTCTGTCCGTCTCAATAGGCGGCTGACTGCATTTGTTTAAACGCGCTGTCGAGGCCCAGGTCACCCTCCAGGACGGAAGGCTCGTAAGCGAAGCTCGGTCGTCGTTCCGGGCCTCGGCCTCGCCCCAAGGCTTCGCGAATAAGCCCCCCCGGCAGGGCCCGCGAAGACGAGCGGACCTTCCTCATCGGGGCTTTTTAAAGAAGACGGAAGAGGAGGGAGAGAGAGATATTAGCGCTTTATAATGACAGCGTTTACTCCATCCTTCCTCTCCCCCTCCCGAAGGGGGGAGCGAATCCCCGCTGTTTGACGGGGCCGCGTTTGAATCGACGCGGCGCCTGGGGAACGTTTTCGCGCGTCGAGCGAGAACGCCACACGGGTTCGGTTTGCGCCGAGCGCACGCGGGACGGGGGGGATGGTAGGGAGCGCAGAGATGCTTTAATAAAATATCCACACGGGGTCACTTCTTAAAACAGGCCTTAAATCACACTGCAAACAGATCCGCCGTCCGGTGATCTTTCCCCAGTGCCCCGATACCCAGCCGTCTTAAAAAACACAGAATGCACTGCAGAGCTTTTAAGTTTGAAGTACATTACCTGTGTGTTTACTGGCTTAGGGGTTATGGAAAAACCTACACGGAGCTCTATAGTGCAGAGAAGCTGGAAACATGCTTAATGGATATGGCATTATGGGAACGGAAGAAAGATAATAACGCATAAGAAAAAGACTCTTGAAATCATAAAATGTACGAGGAAGCTCAGGCATATTTGTGTACGAAATTTTAACTTCAGAATTACTAGCTTTCAGCAGGGAGAAGAGAGCAGAACGTGTGTGTCCGGGTGCAGCAGTACCCCCGGTGCGATTTGTCAGAGTTGAACAGCTGAAATTGTGAAAGCCAATCAGGAATGCCTGTGACCTTGACATGTGACCTTGTGACCTGTAGTAGCGTTTCTGGTGACCAGTGAAGCAGTCCAGATCAAAATGCAAGCTTTGTGATTTGTTGTCATGCTGAAGCTTTGGCTGGTCTGACACTGCTATTCAAGGTTCTATTCAGGATGTCCATATATGGATTGATATATAAGTATAGAGTGATTTTATGTGTTGAAAAACATTGTGATTACAGCCTACTATTTACAGCCTATATTTAAAGCGTTTACTTTTTTAATCAGTTGTATTCAGTTTTGTTCAATGTGTCAAAATTCAGCCACCAGCCTACCAGCCAGTCTATGACAAAACAATTAGATTTTTAAATTTAAGATTAAAAAAATGAACAATAACTGTAGCATCTTTTCACCATTTGACCCCTTCAAAATTGTATGAAAATTTTTCTCTATGTTTTCTTGGACAATTAATTTCAAAAAAGTAATTTCCGTTAAAACGTCTTATTATAGCACCAATTCATACACAATAAACTGAAGCAAAATCTTTTGCACCACTTCATTTTAATTCAAATTCTGTTTCAATGCATTAATCATGTCAATAGGACCTAATCTCGGCATTACCGATATCCACTTGACTGAGTCAATCTGAACGATGTGCTGTGTTGAATGGAATAAAACGTATTTCCAGCTGGAATATGCAGCTATAGATGTGCTTTGCCAATTCAGTCTTTGGATTCAGGCATATTTTCAGCGTATTATAGCTTTCAAAAGGATGAGGGTAAAGTGCTGCAAAGAAAATTCAGCGATGAAGAACTGGTGCTGTGCAAATTTTTTTACTGCTACATAAAAATGTGCATTAAAATGCATTCTCGTCTTCGGCCGATAAACAGAATTCTACGTCTCGAGAAAATATTTCTGTTATTGCTCGGATTCATTTCTGGCAAGACGGCATCGAGCCCAACGTGTGGACGAGGCAGGAAAAGGGTTGTCCCGCGCGGTTAATCTTTGGGAAGGCATAAAACGAAAAAAGCTAAAAGCTTTACGCAAATCGATGTTAACCATTATTTTGACGTTGCCGTGCCGACGATCGCGTGGAAAATAAAAATCTACAGCTTGCAGAAAAAAGGGGGGGGGAAAAATGGACTGTGATCCAGCCTGTAACAGATGAGTTCTTGTCTTGGTGTGGCAATCAGCAACTCAATAAGTAATAACCATTCACCTTGGCCGGTTCCACACCATTACACCACCACTGATGATGACTCAGGAGACTCCACTGTTGCAATCACTGACAGATTTGGAGGAAAAAAAAGCAGGGAAGAGGAGAGGGAGGGAGGGAAGGAGGGAGGGAGGGGAGAGGCTGGGAGGGAGAGGAAGAGAGAAAGAGAGATGAGAGGAGAAGCGAAAGAGTGTAAGAGAGCGGTTGAAAGGGAAAGAGAGCTGAGAGAAACAGAGAGAAATAAGAGAAGACAGTGCCAGCGCTATGGTGTTGACGCCCTCCCCGTATAGATAAAGCATTCAGCACCACTGCTCCTGCTGCTGAATGTTTTATCCATATGTCTAATAGAAACCTCAGCACTCAGCCTCAGCTCTGATAAGAGCCAGTTACACTGCGATGGGCAGAGCCAGACCGCTTCCACAGTGAGCCGCAGTCAGGCGGGTGTGTGTGTGTGTGTGTGTGTGTGTATGTGTGCATGTTTAGGTGTGTGTAAGTGTATGTGTGTGTGTATAGCTCTGTGTGTGTGTGTGTGTCTGCATGTGCAGGTGTGTGTGCATTTGTTTGTATGTGTGTATGTGTGTGTAGGTGTGTGTGTGTGTGTGTGTGTGTTGGTGAGTGTGTGTATTTGTTTGTATGTGTGTGTGTAAGTGTGTGTGTTTAGATGTCTGTGTAGGTGTGTAAGTGTGTGTGTGTTGGTGAGTGTGTGTGTATGTGTGTGTTTTTAAGTGCGTGTGTATGTGTGTGTGTGTGTAGGTGAGTGTGTGTGTGTGTGTGTGTGTGTTGGTGAGTGTGTGTATGTGCGTATGTGTGTGTGTAAGTGTGTGTGTTTAGATGTCTGTGTAGGTGTGTAAGTGTGTGTGTGTTGGTGAGTGTGTGTGTATGTGTGTGTGTGTATTAAAGCACACAAGGGAAAAACACTGGATGCTGATTCCGGGCAGAGCTGATCTCTGGCCTGCTGCGGGTCTGAATGCAGCAGATGTGAGCGTCCCGCTCAGGCCAGGAGCAGGAGGGTCCTCACAGCGCCCGTTTCACAAGCACAGCAGCCCTCGAGAGCCCTGCTGACAAACTGCCTCGGTCCTGGCAGGGCCCTCATCCTGGCCTCACTTACTCATCCCCACATTCCACACATTACCCGTTACTTAGCGGGACCTTCTCTTAAACGCCACGCCCCGTCTTCCTGTCATAAGCCGGCTGGTTAAAGGGGCAGTTCGCCCAAAATTAAAAATAAAATAAAGTGATGTTTCCGCTTACCCAGAATGCTATGTATCCACCCAGACCGTTTCGCTGACGATTTGATGAGCTATCCGCTGCAGCTCACTCCGATACAGCGGACCTCAACAGGGCCATGATGTGTATGGCGATCAAAGATTTGAATTCGAAAAAAGGTATTAACTCTCAATGGAAATATTTGGATGGATAGAGAAGTAGAAATATAGCTTTATTTTTAAGCCCTATGGTACGTCTTACTGAGCACTTCCAGGCTTACTGAGCACTTCCAGACTTTAGGGAGATGCACTGAACGCTGCCGCGGTGTAGAAACGTTAATTAAGCTTCACAGTAGCTACCTATTGTTTCTCCTGGCTAGCGGCACACAACATAAAAACCTGTCTTGTTTTTTTTTTTTTTTCTTTTCCCTGAGTCAAACACTGCATAAGACCCCTGAGCCATTACAAACCAATAGCACTCCAGCACCACGCTATTAGCGAAAAGAGGCTCGCCACTGTCAGCAATTACCGCCCCACTCGAAAGTGACCCGCACGTTAAAAAAAAAAAAAAAACGGGTACGTCCGAAATCTGGCGACGTGTGGAGCGTGTGCACGCGTCTGAACCGTCTGAACCGTCTGAACACGTCACTCAGAGCAGAATATCCAGCGGTTGGCGGAGATTTAAAAAAAAAAAAAAAAAAAACATAGGGTAACCATGGCGGTAAACTTCTCTCTGTCTGGCTTCAGCCCTGGTGAGAATGAAACCCTGAAGACTGTATTGGTGGCACACTGCAGCGGATTTAAATTCACTCAGCCAACAGAGACATATAACACTCGCAACTGTTTTTGTGTTTATTTACAGTGCAGCGTCATTACCGCAACAAGCATCGCAGAGAACGTTAAATAATCACAGGGAGTATTCGCTGGTGATAACGAATGATGCATTAAGTGTACGACTACATTTAATGACAGCACAACATTTAGCCATGCTGGTTGTAGTTCACCCCAGGAAGTAGAGCTTTCCATGGCTGCGAATGTCTTTCTGCAAAAGACTGCTAATCGTGTGAAATTTTCACTTACTTTATTCATTCTATATTTAGCCAGACTGAGTTCTTCAGGGTGTAAAATGATACGAAAAAAAAGACGATCAGTTGAACTACAGAAGCACGATATTCAAAAACAGCGGATTTGAAATGACAGCCATTTCCTACAGGGTCTACATGGTGGACAGCATGGTGCACATCACTAGACAACTGGAGACAAACTGAGCAGTCACATCATGACTACGTGACATTTTATATCTCAAGAATTACATAAAGCAAAATTAGTGTAGGAAATGACAGGAAATGGTTTAATTGCTTAAAACCTTTCCATTCGTCGTTGAAAACACAATATCATTCCGTGATGGCTTGAGAACAGGGAAAACAACACCAGAGAAAAAGACAGCTAAGAAAATTAGCTTTGAAATGATACAAAAATAAAAATAGAAAAACAATATCGCTGACACTGGAACCAATCCTGTTGCAAATTACAACACATGAATAGACTTGTAAACTAAACCTAGAGTGTCCTCACTATCCTTTTCATGTTAACTATTCAATAAGGCTTGATAAACCAAAGTTCTGTGTGTGTGTGTGTGTGTGTGTGTGTGGATTCGTATGGACTTTGACATCAAGTAGTCTCTACATTGATAAATAGGGTTCATTGTTGCGTTTAACTGTAATAACAAATAGAGACAATTAAACAAAGTTAATGTGTATGTGTGTAGTCTAGCAGGTCTATCAAACCTCTCAAGACATGTTATGTGAATTTTTGTAAAATTGAGTGAGTACACTGCAGCCCTCTTCTCTGTATTACAGAACTTTAAGGATCCCTCATGTAATTTCTAAACATGTCTCTTTTAGATTTATTCATCTCATTACTTAGTGTCTGTTTTTATGTTCAGCATGCTAATATAAAGATCAGGAATAACTATACAGATCATAAATTGATATTTTATTTTATAAAGCTTACTGTGTAAGGCTCAAAGGCTGTCCAGCTGAAAAAGGTATAGACTTTGGCCAGACATTCCTGTACAAGCATACGATACCAGTCTTTTTCTGTCGTGTTACAGTCCATTGGTTTGCCTACATTTAGCCTAATTTACTCGCATGTAACTTGTACTGGGCAGCACGCTTGGGAAAAAGATACTTCGAGCTCCTATTGATATATAAATGTAAAATAACAGCAGGGTGTGAAGTTAAAGCAGACTGAATTAATGATTGAATAGATTTTATTTTTGGGGGGGGGGAGGCGGGGGGGAGAGATTTTACTTGCACTTAGACATTCGGCATGCTCTAGTCTTCTCTAATCTGTCGTCTGTGTGTCACGGACTGGGAAAAAGAAAAAAAAAAAATACATCAAGCCACAGAGCCACTATCTCCTCACGCACAGAGGGGAGTCTGAAGAAAATCATCTTCTCTTTCTCTCTTTCTACGATACGCAGAAAAGAAATGAGTGAATTCACAGCCACTTTCCCCTGGCTCGACTACATACTAGCCTTCACCGTGTAGGGCAGTGGTGTCCAGCCTTAATCTGAAAAGGCGCTGGTTTTTTTGTTTAAGCCCAGCGCCAAGACACCTGATTTCTACTCTTCAAGGCCTTGATTGAACACCGCGGCGGGTTAATTAGTCAAATCGGTGTGTCGTAGCGCTGGGCTAAAACAAAAGGCTGCACCCACACCGGCCCTTTTTGGATAAGACTGTATGCCCCTGATGTAGGGTCTCTCTCTCGCTCTCTCTCTCTCTACCTCTCTCAATTTTCAATTTCAATTCTCTCTCTCTCACCCCTGATCTAGGGTCTCTCTCTCTCTCTCTCTCGCCCCTGATGTAGGGTCTCTCTCTCTCTCTCTCGCCCCTGATGTAGGGTCTCTCTCTCTCTCTCTCTCTCTCTCCCTCCCCCCCCCTCAGTCTGACGGGCCGCGGGCCCTGTTTGCTGTGACCTAAATCTGCGCGGCGTGTGATTATGCGAGCCCCTGCATGGGGGAGATACCGCAGCGCCGTCCCGCCCCGCCAGCCCGGTCCCCGCGGTTCGGGTTTGGGGCCGCGGCTAAACCGACGAAAACGCCGAGCCTCGCGGTCAAGTCCGGGTTCACACGGAGCTCCTAAAAAAACCCATAATTAAATCAAAGAGTCCGCTTTATGTGAACGATTTAATAAAGCTTAAAAGTCGTGATAAACCGAGCATCTTTAAATTTATATACGGTACGTGAGTGTGTGCGTGCAATGATATGTGGTTGTGTGTGTGTGTGTGTGTGTGTATGCATGTTTATATTTATTGCCAAAAATGCCAAAATGCATCATGGGGGTGGGGGGAGGGAAAGGCTTATTCATTCTCTGAAAAAAAAGGACAAAGCATTTTAGATGCCCCACTGGGAGGAAAGAAAGCCAGGGTTTGTTAATAACGCAGCTTAGTAGTGCAATAAAACCTGCTCAGCTAAGAATCATTAGAAAATAGCCTGACTCCGTTTAATTGTAAATCAAGTTTAAGAACTGCCTGGAGAGTCATCATTCAGCGCATCCAATGAATAAAGGAAAAATCCATTAGCTGGCAACTATTTTATTGGAAAAAGAAATTCCACAACAAAAGGGGGGGGGGATGGGATTGGTGGGGGGTGGGGGTGGGGATGGGATGGGGGGGGGTTTGGCTAAATGGTCCAGGCGTGCGCGCTGCGTTAAAAGCGGGTCGTACGGGCCGGGGCGGGCTGCCAAGCGGGCGTGTCACGCGGCAGCGGCCCCTGCGCGTCCCGGGCCCCTGCAGGCATCGGAGGCGCGGGGAGCGAACCCCCCAACGAGCAAGCGGGCCGGCGGGTGAGAGAGGGAGCGAGGGAGCCTCTCACCACGATGTACGCGCAGGCGAGCCCGGGCCCCGCCCTGCAGCTCTCTCCGCTGGCAGGGGTCCTGGTGCTGACAAGAGCGGAAGAGCCAGCAGCTTCTGACGCCGTTCCACCGTCGCGCAGCCTAAACTTAATTCGGTTTTCGGGCTTTCTCGACTCCACTGTAGTTACTGATGATTTGTCAGCGCCCCGCTCTTTTTTTCCTTTTTTTTCTTCATGAAAATGTATGGCTCGTAGTGGCCGACGCCGGCGTGCTCGGCCAAGATTCCAGACCCCCTGCTGCTCAACACCCCTGCTGCTCGTCGCCGTTGCTGCTCGACGCCGTTGCTGCTCGACGCCGTTGCTGCTCGACGCCGTTGCTGCTCGACGCCGTTGCTGCTCGGCGCCGTTGCTGCTCGGCGCCGCTGCAGCTCGACGCCGTTGCTGCTCGACGCCGTTGCTGCTCGACGCCGTTGCTGCTCGGCGCCGTTGCTGCTCGACGCCGTTGCTGCTCGACGCCGTTGCTGCTCGACGCCGTTGCGTAGCCGAATGAAAACGGTTTCGCATCACGGCCTCGGAATCCTTTCCCGCGGAGCCGCGTTAAACGCGCGGGTTTTTTCCCGAAACGCGGGCGGAAGAAGAAAGGCCGGATTTCCTCCGGCGAGGTAGCGGTTGAGATCAGCCGCTGGACGGCGGCGTGAAGCGGGGGAGCGGCCGACCGAGCGCATTTCAAAGGCCTCGCGCGAAAGCGCTCGCACCCGCCCAAAATCGACGCGTGACATTTCAGCAGGGAGATGGGCCAGTAATTCAGATTGAGCGTTCCAAATGCGAGGGGTGAAAAGAAAATAGGGAATACAAAAATAAACAGGGACACCGTACAAATCCAGGAGGAGCTACAGAAACGAATGGTATTTTTAAAATAAAATAAAAACAATTTCTTATTTAATCCCCTCGGTGGACCGCGAGAAGAAGAGAAGAAACCCAGAGGAAAGAACTCAAAAAGGAAAACAATTGCTGCAGTTTCTTTTCATTCTTCACAAATAACTGTGTGAGATGTTTCACAGAAACAAGGGGAGGGAAGAGAAACACACACACACACGCAGGAGAGAGGGAAGGCCACATTAATTGTCGCCGACAAAAAAAAAAAAGAAGAGAAAAAGAAAACAGAAATCCCGTTTGATTTCCCGCTCACAAGCCTCAGCAGCGGGCGAAGAGAAAGACGGCTCCTCGGAGGAGCAGGTGGATAATGGAGGACGCCGCGGAGACGGCGAGCGGCGGGGTCCACGAGGCGCGGGTGTCGGGGGAGGGGAGGGGGGGGGGGCCTTTGAGCCCGAAATAAAAAGCGGCCCGGCGCGGAATGTTTTAGCGCGGGCCCCGAAACCGCGAAGGAGCGGCGGCGTCTGCGGGGCGAGCCGCAATCAAGCCGCTTTTCTTCGGCGGGCATAATGGGGCGGTTCAGCGCCGGGGGCTCGTCTACCTGCAATTAAGGCGGCTTAAAAAAAGATAATTGTGCCAAAAAGCGCCGGGCAGCTGCGTCCAGGGACTCCCGCTCCTTTTGTCGCGCCGCGCCGAAGACAACGCATCCCATTATCGCCGAGCGGCACCTTTACCCGTTTGTCAAAATCTATTGAGCAAACAGACTCCCTCTTAATGGGAGGCGGTAAATTCCAAACTTGTGATTCCGCCTGCGCTCGGCGCGTTAGCCGTCAACCGCGACCGAACGCACGATAATTATACACCAGGAGGCTAGGCTACTGCCAGAGGCGTTGTTTCAAACGGGTACGGCGAAACGCAAGATCCTCGGCGTGCACGCGTGAGTGTGTTTAACCGAAGTTGTACGCACAGTCGCTCGCGTCGACCGAACATATCATCAGAGGGCCGATGGAGCGTTCTGCTTTGTTGTTAAGGTCTACGAATGTTAAGTTATCAGAGAAGCTATCACAGAAGTCCAGACGGTGCTGACTTTCGTTCAAAGACAAAGACTTTTTGTTCTACCGAACGCTGACACAGAGAGAGGCTCACGCGGAGCGTTCCAAATTCGGCCGTACGCGCTCTTCTCCCGCACTTCCTGTCAGTTCGGGCTCTTTAGATCAAAGAAGGCTCGCCGGTCTCCACGGCAGCTGCCGCCCGCTCGCTCGCTCGTCCGTCCCGACAGGAGAGAGGCCGTCGCGATGCAAATGAGCGATCGCGTTATTTCCCATGGTGCACCTCACTCCGGTTGTCACTCAAAACGCCCTCCCCCTCGCTCTGCAATATCACCGCAGAAAGCGGCCCAGCTGTGTTTCTCGCCTCCTAATTCGGTTACCTGGAGTAGGTAGAGATGGGGGACTGCATTACGCCGCCCCGGTAATGTCATTCGCGGCCTGTCCTGCCGCGCCCCGGGTCGAGGCGCATTCTTCCCGTTTCCGAAGAAACTTCAGACAAAACGGGAAATCTGCTGCCTCCGTGTTTCGGAACCTCCTTGAAACCCGTCAGTTTGTCTTTACTTCCTGTGTGATCTAAATCGGTCCGGCAGGCTGTCGGCTGCCGGGGCGGGCCACAGCGAGAACGCGAATGACATGAAAGGAGCGTCTCCCGGATTGCGGGAAATTAAAAGATTAGGCAGAAATTACTGGGGCGATAAAAATCCTCAGATCGTAACCGAGATCGGTCGTTTTTTTAAATTTTTTATCTCGAGGCGGATGCTGGTCTGTAGATCTCGGGACAGAATCGTACAGAAGCCTGCGTTCCCGAAGAGCGCTGAGCTCGCGTGACCTTTCAGGTTCTCGTCGCCGAGCTCGATTTGCAGAGCGCTGAGAAATTAATCTCCGCTTCAACACGTCCGGTTTTTTTTGTTTTTTTTGCGCATTAGCGCGCCGCGGCTGCAGGTTTGAACTGGGGAGCGTGAGCGTGAGCGACGGGTCGGTCAGGCTGAACGGGGGCAGCACACGCTCGGGGTGCACAGAGCGCGCTCAGAGCGTGGCAGGCGGGCAGCACCCGAGACCCGGTGCACTGTCCATGCGGCCAATCTCCCACCCCCCCAACTTCCAACCCCCCACAACCCATCCCAAAATAATACAAAAAAAATGAAAAGAGAGGGTGGTGTCGTTTGTCGTTTGAATGAGCGTGATTTAACTTGGGGAAACGCACAGGAAAGGCTCCGCCCATCTTGATCCGGACTGAACCGCGCGCGGCTCAGCTGGGCGCTGTTTCAACCCCCAATAACCCCCCCCCCATCCGAAATCAGCGCGGGGGCGGGGCGCCCAGAGAGCCATATCTGGGGGACCGTTCAGGAAGCGAGCGGTAATCAACGGCTTGCCACGTGTCCCGTCCGCGGCAATCAAAGGGGCGCAGCGGAGGGTGTGGAGTCAGCAGCCCTCAGCTGGGCCGCCTCCCAAAACAGTCCCCTCGCCGCTCATCGACCAGCTGCCAGGGACAACAAGCGCATTTTAATAAAGCCCGCGCACCACATTACAGTAATGGAGAGAGAGAGAGAGAGAGAGAGAGAGGGAGGGTGGGAGGGAGGGAGTGAGAGGGCGAGGGAGAGAGAGAGAGGGAGGGAGAGGGAGAGAGAGGGTGAGAGAGGGAGGGAGGGAGGGTGAGAGAGAGAGAGAGAGAGGGTGGGAGGGAGGGAGTGAGGGAGAGAGAGAGAGGGAGGGAGGGAGGGGGAGAGAGAGGGTGAGACAGAGAGAGGGAGAGAGAGAGTATTTGTGTGTGCATGCATACACGTGCATGGGGGGAGTAGGAAGCGGGAGCTTAAAAGTAAAAGACAGAAAGAGAGGGAGGGAGAGAGAGAGCGAGAGAGAGCGAGGGAGGGGGGGAGAGCGAGAGAGAGCGAGGGAGGGGGGGAGAGAGTGAGATCCGCATTGGATCAAAAGTAATTATTCGCAGCAGGAGGCTGCAGAGTTAATTCAACCAATCAGAGCGCAGAGTGGGGGATGGGGAGAAGGAGAAAGAGAGAGGGAGAAAGAGAGAGAAATTTGGTGAAATATAGAAACCCCTTTAAAGTTGCACTTGCATTCCTAACACACACCACCAAAAAAAACTTCACACAGACGTATAGAGAAATTATTAATAGGATGGGCAAAGAGAAGATTTTAATATTTCCAATATTAATGTGTGACACGCCGGAGTCTCACATTAGCAGCGTACTGTAACAATGCAACAACAACAAAAAATCTGCCTGGTGATTCACAGGGAGGAAAAGCCACAATGAGCTTCAGCACATCTAGCACAACTGGAAATGAAGCAGTGCTTTGTTGTGGTGATTACATTAGCCACGCGCGCTAGCTCGTATTATTGCTGCTGCAAATATCAGAGGAACCCAGCAGCCCGCTGCAGCGAAACCGAAGAGGGAGGCTCTTAGCCCTGATTCCTGAAGGCTATCTGCGGCTTGCAGCCACCGTGCAGATGTGAAATTTGGGACAATCCGGTCACCTCACCCCCCCCCCCCCCCCCAGCACTATTAATAAACGGCTCCTTTCCGCAGAGCAAACAGGCTGCACAGAACACATATTGGTTTTCGAGTTCCATTTGAACTTTGCCGATGTATATATAGATACACACACACATACTGCATATATATATATATATTTTTTTTTCCTTCATTTTTTTGACAGTACGACAGCGGGATAATGGGACGAGTTGCCTTCGGAGGGGCGAGGCATGCCTGTGCCTTCATCTCCCGCTTTTGTGTCAACATCAAACATGGCCTCTCCGACTCCTTGCGGTCTCCCTCTCTCTCTCTCTCTCTCTCTCTCTCTATCTCTCTCTCTCTCTTTCTCTGCGTGCAGATTAAAGCACTGTTTGCCACCCCAGAGGTAAAAATATGGGCACGGATGCGGTCCGGGTGCACACGCAGGCCATCTTTAATTCCCTCAGTTCTCTGTTCGGCGAGGCAGGTGTTGTGGATTTCGTCCAGCAGACGGGGGAACCAGCCGCGGCGTCAGCGCGTTTCGATACAGCGTTTTGTGAAGGCCCGAGCCAGACGTCTCTCGGCTAATGTTGTCCTAGCCCCGTCCTGCAAAAGCTTCTCCAAAGCCCTTCAAATTCTAATTAACCTGCGCAGAGTTTGCACGAGACGCCCTGTAGCTGTGTCATCGAAGCACGGACGTTACCGAGCCCGGACACCCCCGCGCTGTGGCCAATCGTACGCGCCAAACCGAGAAGACTCATTTTCGGAAAGAACGCTGATAACAGCTCACGCCAAAGAAACTCAACCAATGTTCAGTAACCCTAACTGCTGGCAGCACGCACAGATTCTCAGATTTGAGGGATTATCCAAAAAAACAAAACAATTCGTTATTAGCTTGGCAGAAATTATTATACTTAGGTCCACAGTTTAACTTCAGATTTTTTTACATGTACCACCTATGTAGTGTGGTTAGGCCGTTAGGAGGCGGACCCTGGTGCTGGTCATGTCAATTATATCCAATTGAGGTTCCGAATTGCTGGCGTGATTTGTCTGTAAAGGGGCTAGTGAGAGGCAGCATTACTTCCCCTATTACTTGCCTCCTGTATCCGTGACACCCTGACTGGGGGTGGGGGGGTGGGGGGGCATAAATGCACTTCACCTTCCTGGGGTTCTCCAGCACCACAAGCCCCTGTTGAGCGTCGCTGATCCCCCCCACCCCCCACCCCCCCGGACCACTTATCCGCGCGCGGCTGTGCAATCCGCCCTGCAACATTAGACAAACGGCAGCCGGCAGACAGACGCAAACATTACAAGCAACGCTAATCTAATGCCCTTAATGGCATTCCCCTTCCCGACCCGCCGCGCGCGAGGAGCGGAAACCCGGCGCGGTCGATCGCGGAGCCGCGCCGCCGGTGCAGAGACGCCAGGGCTGCGCTCGCGCGCGCACAGCGCAGAGCGGAGGCTTTCTCACAAGCCAGGCTGACGTTATCGATGCCAGTACATTACGCCACTCAGACGGGGTTGCATAACAAATGGCGAGGAAGTCCAACTGCCGTCATCGCACCGTTATGGCTGGAAATATGATCACAAGCCTGGAAATATGGCTGGGAAAATGATCACACTGGCTCTGTTGGTTAGCGGTAGCGCAGACTCAGTTAGCGGTAGCGCAGACTCAGTTAGTTAGCAGTAGCACAGACTCAGTCAGTTAGCGGAAGTGCAGACTCAGTTAGCGGTAGCGCAGACTCAGTCAGTTAGCAGTAGCACAGCCTCAGTTAGCAGTAGCACCGACTTGGTTAGTTAGCGGTAGCACAAAGTCAGTTAGCGGAAATGCAGACTCGGTTAGCAGTAGTATGGCCGCAGTTAGCGCTGGCACAGACTAGGTTAGCTGGCGGTAATGCAGTCTCAGTTAGTTAGCGGTAGCACAGAGGGTCAGAGGGGCTGGGTAAAGTGAGGGAAGCCACAAATGTTAAACATGATCAAGGAGAGGAATGGTGCTGCTGGGAAAAGCTCATAGACCTTCCACCATCACCTGCTGGGATTGATATCTACTCTCAGGAGAGTCAGTTATGTGTGCCCCACCTTTCATATCAGAGCAACTATTGACCTCTGACCACATAAGCAGAGTCATGAGCAAGAGGCTCTTCTTTAACCTAATGAACCAATCAATCAATAAATCAACCAGGGAAGGGGAGACAGCTTTCTGTCGGTTTAAAGCAAAAGCTTTATGAGTCAATTTCCCAGGGATTTCTGCATGTTATCAGTAAAAATGGGGGGGGTTACAGTATTTCACTGTAAAGCATTTTGGACACCTATAAATTTAATCAATCATATTTCTTACAATTATGACAGAATTATTGGATTTTTTGTCTCCTTTGATTGGCTCCGGTATGCTAATTCGGTCCGTTTTTTCCCCGTGCGGCAGGTCAAAGGCTCCCGGCCTCCACGCTGTCTGGGCCGCACATGGACAGCCCGAGAGGAACTGCGATCAATGTGAGAAACACGCTGTGAGTACAGACGACAGCTCTTTTCTGCGGGATTACCACACCTTCTCCTGCACACTCTCTCTCTTCAGAACAGGACCTGAGAATTACATTACCGGGCTCTGTCTGTCATTTCTACAGCTCTGTAAGAGCTTTAAAGTTCTCATGAGCTCATTGGTTTTATCACTGCCTGAAAACTGGAATTACACCCAGATTTTAAACTTTTTTTAAAACACACATGCATAGCACCGCACACACATGTAAAGAATGATACATACAGCATGTATTTCTGCATAATTCATTTTTGGCTGGACCGCAACAGCGGGGCCAGCCCTACAAAAGCAAATGTCTGTGACTGAGTGACTGAGTGAGTGATGAAGTTACACCATTGGTCGGCCGAGTTATGAAGTTACACCATTGGACGGCCGGATCACGTGTGTTAGGTCCAGCCATATACTAGGTTTTGACCTGGTCTTGTTTAACAGAAATGTCACTTGGAACCCTGTTATTGTCACGTCACGAACAGCAGTGCCAGGGAGACGTGGAGGGCAATATCTGCAGTCCGATCCTGCAAAAGCGAAACATATTTCTGCATATTTCTCCCTCTCCGTTATCTGACGAGTCGCAACATATAAATACAATTCCACACAGCGCAAGTTAGCATGCAAATCAGCCGAGAGCTAATCTTAGTTTTATTTTTCCAATTTGTTTTTTAAGACTTTTTAAGACTTATGAGAATCATTACAGAGAATCATTAGAATCATTGTGCCATAATTAATCATATTAATAATCCCCACCTGATGAGTTTTAGGTTAATGAATGAATCTTTAATTCGTTACGTCTAATCTCCCGTTTAATTAAAATTGTATGCCGAGAGCTATTATAATGATTCTAGATTACACTTGATTGTTTTCAGGGGAGTTATCATAACACACCCTTCCTGTGGAGGTCCTAAGTTTGTGTCTCACTGTCCTGCAGGGCTTAGCTCGCTAAAATGAGTGTTAAGCAGTGACAGCCTTCTAGTGAAACACGCCATACTGCAGTGCGCCATGTTTCTGTGTGTCATCCACTTGAGGATGCCCGTGGCTTACTCAGCTGTGGATCAATACTGTGCCAAGCCAGGGTCACAAATCACGATGGACTAAAAGACAGTAGTTAGCGTCTTAGCTTTTAGGTAAACTAAGCATTAAGTACAGTTTAGTGGTAGGAATAGACGAGCAGTGTTGGGCTGAATGGCCTGTTCTCGTCTTACGTTGTGTTGTTATGTTATGTTGTGTAGTTAAATGTGATAGAAGAATGAAGGTAACAGAGGTTATAGTTTGGCAGTGGATGAATAAGTATTTGTTGCATTTCTAACATTGGACTATGAGTCAGTTTAACTAACACAGATTCCAAGCTTGGGTGACCCTTTTGTGTTAATCTGAACACTAACTAGAAAGTTAGCTCAGATGTAAAGGCATTTCTCGGTTGTCCTAAAATACCCCCGTGAGGGAATGTTGTGCTGTCACATAACTCCTGCAGTTCACCTGCACGTGCTGACGGGTAATTTAAGGTCTTGATAAAAACCACGACCGCTGTTTGAGTCGGGGGTTATCAGGTTCGGGTCGAAACTCCCCGCATGTTGCTTGCGTTACGGGCAGCGCTGCCCCGGATCGTTACTCAGCCTGTGACAAACTGACAGTGATCTGCAACACAACAGAGAACGATAAGCCTCTTAAATTAATTTAACATGCGTGTGCACACATGATTTAAAAATAACCCCGCAATATTGCCGGTGGGCCACCGGATTTCTCGTCTCGTCGCTCCGCCATTAGGACTCCACCGCGGGTGCGTTCTTTGTCTCCTCGTGGCATTTGCGTGGATTAAGAGGATGTGAAACCTCGCTGCGGGCCCAGGACGTCGGTGGCCTGTTAAGGCCGGGGCGGGGGGGGAGGTGGGGGGGGGGGGGGGAGCTCTGAATAATGCATTCGCAGTGGGTGCACACGCATGGACGGGCCATCGGTGAGCCCCAGCGCCGCGGGCCGAGTAGTCCGCTTCATCCTGGACGGCGCCTCCTCCTCCTCCTCCTCCTCCGCACGTCAGCAGGCTGCAGTGGCACTGCGTCGATCTGTCAGGCCCGGATGCTGGGAAAAAAAAAATCCTCCCTTCCTTTTTCCGGGGAGCTTCCGAGACCTCAAAGAGCCAGCGGGCAAAATGCTGAAATTAGAGGCGTTACCGGCACGCGGGTGCCATTCCGGAATTATTCGCTGCTCTGAGCCCACTTTTAAAAGGGGGGAACCGTTCCTACTCAGAGGCAGACATCTTTGGCAAAAACAGAAAGCACCGCCGTCATCCCAAAACCTTCATTTTGTGCGATTGAGATGAGACTCAGCTGGCTCTCCTGACCGACAGAAAAAAAGAAACGTCTCCTTCTCCTCTTGCATCACTGGGATAAATGTTTTAGGTATTTGCCCAAAACGCACTGGCATTCTTACAGCACTGTAGCCAGCACGGAATTGGAATGTACATCTGTCATAACTCAAGCCTAAAATGCACATCCATTATCTGATTTAGAATCAAATAACAATTTTTAAACCTGGATTAAAATGACAAAATAGGACTAATTTATACCATTTAACTGAAAAATGGTTGCTTCTTATGTCTTTCTAAACCATATATCTGATGTTACAGCATATGGCTGTGATTCCTTACTTTCTTCAAAGAACCCACAGACAGAACAGATTTTCTTCCAAATATTAATAAAGATCATTAGTACATGCAGCCTCAGTTTGATGAGATAGGAAGTACAGATCATACAGTCTTTCGGGCTGACATCATGTGCTGATATTAATTTAGCTGGCTCTATTCACTTGTAAACATGCTAGTGTCCTGCTGCAGTAAACAGTTAATTATATTCACTTTACTGCCAGGCCTTGGGTACCTCTCGTGGTCCACCACTCCTTCCTATGAAAACAGAGACTCTTTCTTACTCTCATCCAGTTGGATGGATTTGTTGATCTACTTGGTTCTCAAGAGAATAATTTTCCTTGAGAAAAAATATTTAGCACAAAATTCAGTTTTATAAATATCTTATATTTGATATCTTTCCTTCTGAGTTTTTGCATAAATTCAAAAGGACCAAGACACACACAATGCCTCAGTTGGAAAAGGTATATTCCAGCAGTTGGATAGCCACCACTAGTGTTCTCAGACATGGACTACAGACAGCTGTGAAAGAATTCTGGGGTCCATGTAGTCTCGCAGCAACTTCACTTTATAGATGCAATTTGCTACTTCACAACTCAACTTGACAACGAGAGAAATACTATCACAGTAACGTGATTACTCCCAGTAATTCATCATATCAGCACTGGAAACCTCAGAGCCTCGTCCAAAGAGTCCATTTATTCTCCCACTGTCTCCAGTAATAAGCTAAACACAAACACTGTAATTTCATAGGGCAACCCCGCAATGGCTCGTTTCCTCATTGACAAGAGTCTAATGGGCGACATCTGGCCGATTTCCCACACAATATCTGACTTACACTTTCGCAAGACGAGAAAGTGGGGATGAAGAAATTTAACCACTGCAGACACAGTTGAAAACAGAGATGACCTTTTGTAAACCGCGCGCAAAAGCACCAAGATGTACGCAGTGTCACCACGTTACCTCCTCTGAGTATCTAGCATGGTGTAGTACTAATATTTCAGCTACCTGTTTAGGTAACATTTGTTAGACTAACCCGGTTAAATAATGCTACAGTAGCTATGGAATTTGGCTATGTAAGATATTGTTCCAACTAGCTATTGTTAGCTCCCTGACAATACAGAAGATTGTTTTTTGTCTTTGCGGCCATTATGAAACTATTATCATTTACCCGAGCTCTTGCAAGAGGAAGGCTCACTAGTGCTGACCTCATCTTTGCGACAGACATTCTTCTTGCAACGGAACCCTTGTTTTCAGCCTGATATCCGGTCATGACATCATCCGTGACATCATCAAGGCCTTCTATACAGAAGCATTTGCTTTGCCAAAAAGACAGCACCCGTGATGACCACCCCCTTATAACCCTACCTGATAAACATTTACAGACAAGATGTCCAAAGGTGGCAGCCTGACCACACAATTCATAAAACATTAAACATGACTTTTAGCCACCATTCAAGCATTGAAAACTGAATCTAAAATGGCCATTCTCAACGCTCAGGTGAGCCAGGCGGTCACCTGAAGGAAACGACCGCACCACTGCCTGTACAAAGCAAGCAACAGTAGAAAGGCAGCGAGTGTACGCTGAGGGCCGTAAAGCAGATGACATAGCAATCTCATTAAACGCAAACGCAAACGCTGCACACGGAACACAGCCAAGCAATTTCAACATCAGGGAATTGCTCGCGAGAGAAGAAACACTCTATATTTACTGTGGTGAGATATGCAATTACTGTCCTGACAGAGGTGCTAAACACTGTAAAGGCTGCCAGAGATTTGAACACCGAGGGAGTTCCTTCCCTGCGAGGTGTCAGTCCCGGGGACCCGCTGTGCACTTCTCTGTCGTTTGTCTTTAATTTCCTCGCAATTCTCCTGCTTGGCGGAGCTGGCAGCTAAACCTTTGCTTTAATCAGGCCACCTCCCTACAACTCTCCACGCCCAGAAATAAGTTTTTGGTAATTCGGTACTCAAGGTCTCAATACAATCTCCTAAAAAAAGGTATTCAAACAAGTTTCCAACTTCAAAGAAAAGTCACATACCTAGGAACTTTTTGTGAATGTTGTACTATGCGGGCCTCAACCGCCATTTAAAAAGATCTTAATGGTAGTTAGCATACATTTGGTAATGAACTCTGCACACCTGGCAAATGATCATTGGTGTTAAAAAATATTTAAATATTAATCCGTGTACGAAATGTGCCCCTGTGAACAAACCATGTTTCTGCAAGGAGGAGGGTGTTTTGGAGGACCAAGCACAGTTACAACTGAAAGCCACTATGTGGAAGGGTGTTCCCCAAAACACGAATGGCGAAATTATTCTGGGAAATGACGGCAAACAGGGAGTTTGGCTCCACGGGTACGAGGCGATCCATCCAGAGAATTTCGGGTCCTCGGTGTTGCAGCATTCACTCATAAAAGCCACCATCTTTTTCAGACACTACCATTGAGAGAGCATTGTGCAGACATAGGTAGAGAGAGGCTGAGGGACAATGGTACAGTCAGCCATGAATGACGCATCATTTCAAAGGGACACCAATGGCTCCTCCCGGGTCTCGGGGCAAGCAGGTACGGTCTCTATTAACACACACAACAAGAAACTTACCAGGAGTCTTCTAATACCGGATACCGCGATCCGATTTCTGAAGGTCTGAAGGCTTCGTCTCAGAAAAAAGAAGATGCTACAAAAGGAAGGGCGAAAAAAAAGCTTTCGGGCCTTCTGATCTCCAAACCATTGTCCATCAGTGAGGCAGCAAGTGGCGACTCTGTCACCACAATATGCTACGCAGAATCCATCGAGCTGTTGACTGCCGATGGGACAAAGCAAAACAGAGCTGTCCCTTTTACAGTGAGGACTCGTGAGAGTTGTCTTCACGTTGTCGTTCTGTGAGGTACAGTTGAATCCTAGGGATCCGGCGGCACCTGAATGAAGCTTCAAACCGCGCTTTGTTTCTCTGGTAACACTTCTGACTTGAGGAAGATTTCACATGGATTGGGTCCGTTTGCGAAGGTCAATCAACTTTCTTTCGGTGGTCCAAGCAGTCAGTCGACCCCCTTTGGAAGCTGTCATCTGGTTGGAGAGCTCAAAATATGACAGTCGCTGAACTTTGGAGGGCGACAACAACTTACGTCGGTCCGGCTGGTAAAGACAGGAGCGGAAACAAAAGAAAACAAACTTTTTTTTTTTCTTGCCATTTGTTTGGCTGCGACGATTTTGGCAGTCCTTGGTCTCGAAAAAACCCAAAATGACTTTGAGGCTCCTTTTGTGTGGGAGAACAGAAACAAACAGACGCCACATCTCGCGCTTATGAAATTACCAACAAAAAAAAAAAACCGAAAAACAAAGATTTTCAAACAACCTGGTCATCTCTTGGCTCAGACAACTTCCCCCTCAGGGCGGGGGGAGAAAAAGACACAGTAGTTTTGCAGAAATCATTTAGTAAACTGCATATTTGTTACACAAATCGCGCCCGTCAACCCCTGCTCCTGAAATATTTCAGCCGTTTTTTTTTTTTTTTTTGGTCCGGTTTTGTTTTTTAGCATTGAAGCAGAGCTCCTGCACCCTTGGTATTTTTGATTTCCTCAGCGCAAAGCCGAACACACAGACAAAGGGAGCCGCGATAGAGCCTTGCCAAGTCTCGCTTGTCTTTTCTCTCTTCCTCTCCTCTCCCTCTCTGCTCTCTCTCTCTCTCTCAGCATGGCAACCTTCCCGAACAGAACTGCCTTGGCGATGCTCCAGCCTGTGCCAGCCTGTCTGCACCCCCCCACCTCCCCCCAACCAGCCCCCTCCCAAAAAAAAAAAAAAAAAAAAAAAAAAAAAAGGAAGGAGGAAAACAGCCGAATCGGGAAAATTGATCAAAATTAATCACAGATACTTTTACTGTTGTGGCGGCAGCGGCGGTCCCTGGCACAACACCACCTCCTTCATCTCCTGCGCTACCTCCCCACCCAGATGCACACGTGTGTGGCTATCTGTAGCCCCGGCACCCTCCACCCCCCACCCCCCACCCCCCCGCACCCACCCCCACCGCCACACAAACCCATCCACCC
Organism: Anguilla anguilla; assembly: GCF_013347855.1. Classification (NCBI taxonomy): domain Eukaryota; kingdom Metazoa; phylum Chordata; class Actinopteri; order Anguilliformes; family Anguillidae; genus Anguilla; species Anguilla anguilla. Next base: position 54,304,109 of record NC_049206.1, on the reverse strand, counting down.
ACCCGCCACCATCGCCACCTCTCCTCTCCTCTCCTCTCCTCTCCTCTCCTCTCCTCCCGTCTCCCGTTGCCCCCCCCGCCAAAGCGCTCAGGAGTTCCTCCATGTCTCGCTCGCTTGCTACAAGTCTCCTGGACGTCTTTGTGCGGGCGGGGAGAAAATGTCCCGCGGCCACGTCGCCTTTTCCCTCGCCAAGGAGCCCATTCACCGCCTGCCAAGACACGGCACCTCCCATTATTTCGGGAGGACATCTCCGTGGGTGCGTTGACTGTGCCAACTCTCCACTGGCTCCCCTGTCAGCCCGAACACCCCCCTGCCCCCCCCCGCCCCACCACAAAAAAATAGCACTCCTTCTATTCTGTCACCCTATGGAATTCAGAGTGGCAGGCGCATAACCTTTCCTGCACGGAGTTAGGGAAACCAAACATGGCGGCTTGCCTGCATTGATCGGCTATGAAATGTTTTCACAGCGTTTATTCGACATCGCTATTTTTTTTAAATCATATTTTTCTGCCAAAGCAGGGGTTTGCTTACAGGAGCTGCTGTGTGGCATAGATAGCACGCTAAATGCTCATTGTTGGATTGCCAAAAAAAAACAAAAAAAAAAAACACTTTCGTCTCCAACGATGTGCAAGTACTGTGCGTGAAGGTCCCAGGTTCACCAGACATAACATTATAACGCTGTAATAACACACAACACTAACAGCACCAAAGCTCATTCACCGTACTGATTTAAACAAGGAGACCATCTTAAAACAATGGGTCAAAGTAATTACGATTTTCATCGAAACATTACATTCTCTAAAGCCATTTGAAAATAAACAGTGCTTAACTGAAATGTGGAAGATTGTTCCTAAGAGGAAAGCTTATTTTTCCCCACTGTTGAAGGAAGACCATAAAGGCTCTCCTGAATCAACTGTTCATCAGTTAGGCTCCCTATTTAAAACGCATATGGACAAATATATTTTCTTAAACCTCATAAATATCCACTTGAAAAAAAAATTCTACATCTCATCTTCACTGTCATCAAACTGATCAGGTCAGTGGGAATATAAGTCAAGTTTTCGCAGGGATTTCTAGACATTTAGAGAGAAAAAAAAAATGTATGCACATTTAAATATATCTGAATAGTTTAAAGGGATAATTAATAAATAACAAATTGTTTTGTATCTAAAAATTTTTATTTCTAAAGTGTATCAAAAACGCTAATTTGGCCACATATGGCCAACTGCTAAAAATAGTAGGGGGAGGTTAGTATGGTAACAAAATGTGTTCCTACACCAGTGGTTACAACTAAGCTTAATCTGATTCAGACAAAACCACACAGTGAGACAGTATATTGAACATTCCCAGAATGCAATGGGTGAGAGGCAGGAATACAACCCTGAACAGGTTGCCAATCCATCACAGGGCACACACACCATTCACTCACACACTCCATACCTACGGGCAATTTAGGGTCTCCAGTTAGCCTAACCTGCATGTCTTGGACTGCGGGAGGAAACCGTAGTACCCAGAGGAAACCCACGCGGACACGGGGAGAACATGTGAACACACAGAAAGACCCCAGCCTGCATTCGAACCTTCTTGCAGTGAGGCGACAGTGCTACCCACTGTACCATCATGCTGCACCAGTGGTTTAGCACAAACGTAGATTTGAATTTTACACTTGAATCTACGTAAACACTAAATCATTCAAATTAACATATAAACAAAACTATGCACTATTGCTTCCAATATAATCCAGTGATGAGGACAGTTACGAAATCAAAATCAGGGATCGTTTTAGCCTTATCAGAAAGCAATATCTTCATGACTCATCCACTGGTTACGTGGAGTGGGGCTGTTCTTGTGGCGACCGGCACTTAGTTGATCGCTCATTCTGATTCATTTATGCTCTTCAGAGAGGTAAACCAGCATTTAGCATAATTTTTATGTCATTGCAGCTGACCTCCAGGTATGGTCCCTCACAATGATATCCCACTCCCCCACCCCCCACCCCCCAACTCCACAGCTACCCTCACCCACCAAATATGCACACAGGCGCACACCAGTATGGGTCGGTAAGACAGTCTGTGCTTCCAAGTGTTTCTTGGCAACCTCCGAGCCCCACGGTGCGGTTGTGTTGCCTAGGGGAAGCCCTGTAATCAGCGGACTGCAGTCCTGTGGGGTGGATCTCGGCGTGCCCGCACACCATGCCCCTGCACAAAGCTGCAGTGTGAGGTGCATCTCAAACAGGCTGCTGCTGCCCCAGGGAGCCAGACTTTTCACTGCCTCACTAACACCCGCACACACACACACACACACACACACACATACACACACACACACACGCTAACACACACACATACGCATGCACACACACACGCTAACACACACACTATAACACACACACACACACACACTAACCCACACACACACACATACGCATACACATACACACTAGCACACACACACACATACACACACTAACACACGCACACACACATACGCACACACACACACACTAACCCACACACACACACATACGCATACACACACACACACGCACACACACACACACTAACACACCATTTACCCTTCACACAAAGGCTTGGCTGGACGGCTAGCGGAGCCTGGACCGGGTCTGACCACCTTATCCCGGCGATTCTCCGAAATCTCCGAAACGCGCTTTAGCATCTGAAGCCTGGACCTGCTTGTGCTGAGACATCTACTCTGGCGCGGCCTCCTGGTCTCGGGCCAGCGATTCCCGGGGATTCAACATCAACCCCTTTTCTCTTCCACTTCCCCAGCTCTGGGGACTGGAACCAGGCTACAGCAAGGTACCGCACTCTGTTTTTTTTGTTTTTCTTTGTCTCCACCCCATCAGTGACCACCGATTAATAACTGATGCCACCAAAACTAGTGCTCATAACTCATGAAGCTAATCTCTCCACTTGCTCTCAGGCTGGCTGAGTTTCTCTCCAGCACTCAGGTCCTAACTCTGCTCTCCCTTGTAAATTTCCATCTCAGGCAACGCTTCCTGCGTCAGCTGTTCGTTCGCGGCCGTTGAAAAGTTTGCCTTTTAAACGCCCCACTCTCCGTCCTCCGCTCTCTCGCGAGTTTGAGGGGAATCAAAATGAATCTTTAATGCAAATGGAGCGTCTCAGACAACGTTTTAAAAAATAAATGCCAGGGAACACATGTGATGTTTCGCATCAGCCGACTTTAAACGGGATGGAGTTTCCCTTAGCAAAATATTTTCTGGCCTGTGGGATTTATTTAATAATGGGTTACATGTAGGACACATAAAGCTCCATTAAAATCAGTTTAAGCCTTTTAAAAAAAGAAATCAGTAGTTGTAAATAGATTGTAATTTTCAGGACATTTCAAATGGGAACTAGCTTATTTGACCCCCGCCAGGAATAGGCTACATGCAGTATGTGTTTAGGTTTAATTTAACATGTACAGAAAGTACAGAGGTATACAGGCCCTAACCGCGTTTATTCTGTCTGAAGGATTAAGTGAGCCTTCAACTGTCCTTGTGGAAAACTCAAATGAAGAAACACACTCCAGTGGTGTCTCGCAGTCACTGTCAATCACCAGCAGAAAAACAGAAGCTGCAATCCTCAAACAGAACAGTTGGTGGCTCAAACAAACACTGCATAGGTGCATAAAGCAGTGCAAATGCCACAGCTGTGCTGTAATGTGATGACATTACATCCCCATGTAACGTGGGTGGTTGTCCCTTATAAATTCCAAGAAAGAAATGTTTGTGTGTGTGAATAGATGGCTCTTTAACTGGGTTATTCCCACAACAACCTTTATTGTTATTCTTGATTTATTCAATTTATTATTAAATTACCGATGAAATGTTATCCATTGTCTCGGGGTTGCTAAATACTCACTCACTTTCAACTTTTCATGCAGCTAACAAGTCTTGAAAACGGAAAATTGACTGCACTATTTACTTGATGTTACGTTTACCGTCACAGTTTCCTAAAAGGAGCCACTAGGGACTTTATTCAAAGATTACATAGCACGCAGTAGGCTACGATACGCAAAGGCTATGTTCGTATTTTCAGAACTCGCATACGTGATTGTTTCCACACGCAATGAAATATTCGCACGGGTTGCCTGAAATAATCGCATACAATATTAATGTATGCATGTGCAAAAATGTGAATCCTGAGCTTTTGAAGGGAACGAACAGTCATTGTGTGACGGAACAGAACACATCAAACCTGTCAAGTAATCTATTGGATTCTGCTTGTCACACAATAGTTTGGACTTGTGTTATGAGGCGCATCACGTGTGTAGCTGTTTCAATTTTATTTCATTAGAAACGTTACATTTCGTGACAATCATGGGCAGTCTCGCCGTGTCATTGCGCATGTGCTTAACACTGGGTCCAGCTAACTTGCTAGCTAGCTAGGTCAACTCTGCGTGCTAAACCCCTGTCCAAAAACGTAACTTCGAGTGTTGCATTATGTTTTCAGAAAAGTTCATATTTGTGTAAGCATATGTATGCTCATCGCCTCCTGTTTATGTGCGTCAGGTTTCTGACTGTGTCGTTTTTATGAATGTTTCGACCGCTCACAGTTTCCTGTTTCCACGGTTTCCACCTACTGATCTAGGCTCCACTATCCAAACCTTCTTTAGAACACCAGTCCATTGTAGGAACAGATGAGACTGATCCAGGGTGAGCGTACAAATTCCAGAGCACTTCCGTGTTTCGCTGATGTTACATCACAAAATATGGCCAACATGTAACACAGGGAAAATCCTACCTGATACTTTTAAACTTTCATTCCTGCCGGGAAGGGCCGTTTCCGGTGTCGGTAGCTGACTTTTGGCAGGCACATCTCCCATTCTGTTAAGGATAAAAGGACGCCAAATCGAAAGCAGTCGGGTATTTGCGAGTCTTGCGACCATTGAGCCGCTTCAGGCGCGTCGTTCCGCTGTTTCTAGGAATATCGCGCTGAACTTGTGTAACTGGACGTTCGAAAGCGTCGTGTAGATGGTTAGATAACCAGCTAGGCTACGTCCGCAAATATTCTCCTGGTATTATTTTTATGCTATGTAACCCCTGAGGACATCGCCCTTGGGTCACCTCCTGAATGAATGTTCTACAGTACCGTGAAATATTAACTATGAAAGAAGTGAACTTATGAGGTTTCCGTTTAAACTGCTCTTATAACGTGCTTTGTGCCGTCTTCACATATACTTTTATAGTGCAGTCATAATTTTAAATGGATACATAAAATAATTGTTTAGAATTGGATTATTATCGGGGGTGTACATGGGCAGCGCACAGCATAGCCTACACACACAATTATACTTGAACGCCGTTGGAGTTGTGGTAGTAAGTACATAGTAACTTGAATATAGAAAGGAGCAGGCACAAGGTGAAAAATGACCCTCCACCTTTTGTACTTCTTAAAACCCTGGCTTAAATTAGGTCTTGAAACACCACACAAGTAATACATTTTTTTTAAATCACCATCTGCTAAGCAACAATTGCCAGTATCTCTGAAGTATTCAACTGCATACACTGCTTTAAAAGGTAACATGTTTCTTGGGGATAATTTTAAAGCCAGTTTCCAGCCACAGTCACTGCAGTAGAAAGAAGTCCTGGTTACAAGACCAGCTCCTTACCCCTTATACTCCACTGCTGTCCTATACTACACTATACGACACTGGTGAAAAACAGATTACAATTTTCTCATTTTCTTCCAGTTCTTGGATGGAATACCCTTTATGTCATGAGATCCTCGCTCATGCACCCCGATTCCTTCAAAGAACAAGACTTACACTTCCTGTGTCCCATGATTATAAAACAACATTTTCATAAATATGTTGATTTCAGTCCTCCCCTGGTTTTAAGCAAGGTCCATTTTGAAGGTTATTAACAAAGTTAAAAAATATGAATGTAGAATGAGGCTTCGAACGGTTGCTGCTGAATTAAAAAGGATTTGCCTTTTCAAGTGTGGAAAAAATTGTTTGCAGGGTGCACACTTAGTTGGAGGTTCTTGAGCAAATCAAGCATCTGTGGGCTTTGGGTGCAATGCCTGAGCAGTTTACTAACGTTCTCATTTTAGGGATTTGTGTTAACTTGTTTTCAGCAGATAAGCATAATAACAGAAGATGGTGTTTGGTCCCCTCGTGCATTGAAAGTTCTGAGATTAATTTGCTTTGCTCAGTGAATTACCCAGTAACCTTTGCCGTTTGCCCGATAATGCTGTTGGCCACAGGATTTAAATATTCAACAAACACTTTTACTCCTGACATACATAGTGAGTATCTCGATTTGTCTGTGAACTCAAGAGGAGAACATCATAGGATACTGAGCCATTTTACATTTACTTGAAAGCACAGTTCTAATGAACAATGTGCCATAAAATGGTGGCCTACATTCTGAAGTCAATGTGAGCATACTCCAGTTTGTACTAAAAACAATGGATTCATGAGTGTAGCAATTAAACAGTCTTTAAAATTTAAGAATTGTTAAGCAACGTTTAAGTATCGTTTGTATCTGCAGCAGCACCCTATAGGCTTATATAAGCAGTAGCTATTTCATTTTTGTCACTTGACAAAAAAAGATTTTATTTAGAGTATAGCCTACTTGAAAGTCCTTAGAAAAATAACAATCGCTAACTGACATTCCAAAGAGTAATTGCTTACCTTTAGATTTGGGGTCCACATGTTATAAAAATGGTAAATGCTTGTACAAGTAAAACTGCCACACAATCAGAGTAAACACGACCATTTATTTATTTATTTATTTATTTATTTATTTACCCAAAATCATGTACATGTGTCATGTTCTTACTATAAAAAAATCATATTTTATGAGTATATTTCCCCAATAATCAATGAGAACTAATAAAACCAAATTAATTACCAGGTTCTGATTACGTTGCAATTGCTGGTTTCTTGGGGACAATAACCTCTGCTCGCAAAAAAAAAAAAAAATATCAAGCAATCCATAAGCATTTGTAAAGCACATAAGAACAATTATTAGACTACATTAGGTTGTTCCTGTAAGTCAATTTGTAGTCAGCCATAAAATGTGGCAGAACAGAAATGAACTCTGCCATAAATGCCGCATGATGTTTGACCCAGCAACGTTTTACAATTAAAATAGTGTTTAGGCCTACTCGTGTAAAGCAATTGGCTGTTTCAAGAGGGCCTACCTCAATGTTTAGGTACTTGCTTAACTTAAAATGTTAAAAGGCAACAATAATTGTGTGTGTGTGTCTATGTGTGTGTGTTTGGCAGGAGGGGGTGTGTTGTGATTTATTGTATAGTAAAATAATTACTATAATAACATATGGTCAGTTATCTATAAACTATCAAATGCAAACTAATAATACCATAAGAAAAAAAATGACGGCGTGGCTCAGAAACCTTTAAATGATGGTAATCATCTTGTGAAATATTTTCTGATGTATTAAACCTATAGCTTTTTAATAGCATTCCGAGCGGTAGTGCACGTCTCGTTTAATTATTTGATGCTCGCACTCCTTTCTGACAAGAAGTATATTGAGCAGCCTATACGTTGGTCTACTACATACAGCTGTATTTAGCTACAAGACGCTCTCCTATAGGACAAAGTGATATTATTTGGAAAAGGAAAATACATGACCTATGTTTAATTTACGAGTATTTACATCGAATTCCGGCCTAGACCAGAGGCAGCCAGGCATATAATCATCCATCGCGCGTTTCCACAAATTGTACGGTATAATAAGATCCTTTGCGTCAAAATGTTGCGTTACTCGATACGTACGTTGTGTGGTAGCCCACTTAATGCGACTTTTATTGCTGCAGGTTAGCAGTCTGTGAATTCAATGGATATGCTACATACAGTTTCCATTTTCAATTACCCTAACTGCAAGAATAGAGTGGCACTTCTACCAGTGGGCCCCTGAATCAGATAGGCTTTATCCATTACGCCATAATATAGGTCAGCACAAAGGGGTGAGTTACAAAGCTTGTCTTACCAATGGTCGGGCCATCTGGAGAGCACTGCGTGTCGAATCTGTTTATAGAAGACACGCGTTCAGCAGACGACACTCTTAAGTAACTGCGGCACGAGAGGGGATAAGGAGACCTCTTCTGACCTCAGATCGAATGCGCGTGGAAGAAACAATACTGCCTAATGCATAAAATACAATAGGTGACAGGCATAACGCGGAACAAAAACGTAGCCGTCTGCGCGAGAAGCCTATAAGCCAGGCCACAGACGCATAGGAGACCATTTGTTTATGGAGTTCTGGTATAGGCGGCAAATACTGAAGATTTCATTAAAGGTTACACTTCGAAAGACGTCGTTGTATGGGATGTAGTGGAATCAGTTCCAAATAGCATTTCCAAATATAGCTCTGGTTTGATTCGCTAAGCATCCCGAATCAATTCGAATTTCAACACAACAATGGGCGAACGCTCTCGGCAATTATAAAAAATATATATACGCTAGCACGCAGACGCTGCGGATGCTGATCGCCTTTTGTTTCTTCTTGCGTTGTTTTTAAATATTTGCAGAAAATAATGAGAAAATACCAGTGTCTGATAATAAATCAAAATGCTGCAATTTTGGGACTGGTGTGGGGGTGGGGAGAGTATGCACAGATGACGGGCCATATGGAGTCGGCCCATTTGGAATGGATGTATTTGGATTCCCAATACTTTCCTAAGGTTTCTCGCTGTGTTAACAAAATATTTATTTGATGTGTTATTATCTGAGTAGGAAAATATAGGACTGATTGTACACACACACACACACACACACACACACACATCCTCATCAGGTTTCTTCAGGATGTGTGTATGTTGTGGCGTTCTGCGATTTACGCACAAAACATGGCTAACGTATAGCTTACTTTATCAAAAGAGGGCCAGTAATCGCAAAGCATACATCCGCGTAAAACCACTGCACGAAGGTAACCTGAGAAATATACAGATTTCAAAATTATTGTACAAATGTGTCCTTATTGAAAAGGCACGTATTCACAACCCGAATGGGGTCCAAAGATCAGGTTTAAGGGGACACCAAATTCTGTCCACGGTTTAATTCTGCACGCACCAACCTAGATTATTTAAATATTGTGGGTGCTTTTAAAAGGTCATCCCGCAATGTTCTGTTTTAAAAATCTTGGTATACGAGTCTCATAATCTACTTAAATTGCAACTACTTGGGAACGTCAATTCTCGCAGTATAGGGGAGATTGAGAATTGGACTGTCCCATTACAAGTCATTCCGCTTGTTGAGTAAACCGGCAGATGCTACATTTTCCTTCTGAATAATCCTCAGAAGAAAAGGGGGATGAACAGCGCACGGGGAGTACAGTGACCGCGATGAGGCTGGTTTTATGATAAACTGGGTTGCTCTCCTCCTCCTCCCGTTCAGAGCACTGCTCGCACCAAACCCTTTTACATGTCAGTCTCAGTCTCTGCATCCCGGCTGTACAATTCAGCTCCTTTCAGCTTTTCCTCGTTTGCTATGTGTTTTTCGTATCTTTTTTTTTTTTTTTTTTTTTTGCTGTAGCATTTCCTCCGGTGGGTTCTGGTCCTTTGTAGTCCCCGCCGATGAAAATACAGGCTATAGGTTTTTCGTGCCGGCTCACCCAAGGTACTCGTTAAAATGTGCGAACAATAAGGCAAATTGCGTTTCTGTGGAAGGATGTTTTTTTTTTTTTTTCCAGCATCTTCAGCCCTGGAACAGACCTTCTTTGATATCGTGACCGGATGTATGGACTGATATTTGGTTTTGGGGAAATGTTAGTTGATTGCAAAGACAAAGGAAAGACAGTTATGTAAGTTGGTCTGCAGCATTACACGCTGCAAGAAAGAAAGCTAATCAAAAATGTAATGTTGTTTATGTCTGTTAATCATACCAGTAGGGTTTTGCCGATGCATTGCTAATATCCATAAACTAAAATTATCTTAAAATCGGAGGGACGGTACCCCAAATTTAATTTCGCAGTTGGACAAGGTCGAGCTCGGAAAATTATTTAATGAATGTGGATTATGTCTTATTCATTTATTTATTTATTTGTACTAATGCGGGCGAATCATTCTGTGATGCTTACGGTGCGGTAGCTGTTCTATTGGTCAGGATGTATGCTGTGCAAGCTTTGTTTCCTTTTTCTATATTTAGATATAGAATTTTCTGGAGAAGCCACGCTCCAGTGACGCTCCGAACATTCGCAGGTTTGAGCATTATTCTAATCAGGTTTATTTGCTTATCTAGCGAAAGGTTGTCTTTGAAAATTGTGTCTTCCGTCTTTTTTTTTTTTCCTCCAATGTGTAGCTTTTCTCCCCATGATGCAGGTGCTTTCGGCCGCCTCCACCTCCCAACGCACCCCACCCGACCCCCACAAAAGGGAGGGATGTCTCTGGTTTTGCCTAACAGTCCCCCCCCCCCCCCCCTTCTCTTACCTCTGCTGCATTTTGCATGAGCTATCTAGGTCATTAGCATTTTAGCGTATGCAAGACTTGACAAAGCTGACGAGGAGCCAGATGGGCCCCTCTTCTATTTTTTTGTATCACTTGGGAGTTGAGCAAAAGGACTGACTGCAGCAAGCCAGCAAGCGCTTTCTTTTTTTACTATCACCCGGGCCTGTCGCTGCACCACTACGGGATCGGGGCTTCCGCCGCATCCAAGGGAAATAAAACAAACAACCCGCTCGAGCGCTTACCAGAATAGGTAATGTAGATTGAGAAGACGCTTGTGCTTTTGTACGTTTTGATTTTTTGTTGCCTCTTTATGTATATTTGTATTGATATTGTTTTTTTTCCCTCTCTCCATTTATGGTACTTGTATTAATTGCCTTTATGTAATTATAAGCTAATAGCTGCATCTTTGACATAAATGTCTACTGATACGGCATGTAGGCGACAGTTGCTACAATATATGGTCGTACGTCAAACGGATGAAGGATTGCACATTTTGGTGCAATATCGCCGCTTATAGAAGGCTGTGGTTGTCCTTATAAAGCACACGGCATCTCTCTAGGTAGTTGCTACTACTTCTCTAGGTAAAATGGAACGATACAAGGAAGAAAGACAGAAAAGGGCCTGACTCTCTTCGTGTTCACAGCGGACCTTGATTTAAATGTCCATACAATTAAGGCACGCGGTGAATGCCAAGAGAGATGGTAAATGTCGTCGATATGACTCGTTTTTTAACCAGCCCGTGACAATGGCATGAATGACGAATATCTAAATTATTTCTTATCTTAATATGCGTATACCAAGTGGAACCTCTTCATCCTTACACGTGACAGGTAAATATTTTGGGGTTCTTTTGCGCTCCTTCTTGTGAAAGGCGCAGACTGTCAGTAGGCAACGGGACCAAAATCCGCAGTGGATTGACTAAATCTATTTTACAGTAAGGTCAAGCAGGATATCGTTTAAAACTATTTTAATCAGGTACGAAAATCGCATTCGTGTGTCATGCCAAGCAAGATAGTTTAGACGTGAATATCAATACGCGTCCATTTTAACTCTAAACAAAATGGGGACGCCTCTGTACATAGTCAATGTGCAGTGAATCCGTTCATCAAAACATCAGTTACAGACAAAACCTGAAGTTAATTTATGTTATCCTAGTTATTAAAAACGCTGCTTTTTAAGACATTATTCATATTGTGAAATATAGTACATCCTTTTGAGTCAAATGACAGTATATGCAAACATAGAAATGGGTCAGTTATGTAATCCACGCAGAATGTGTGCGGACTGCGCTAGTGAAGTTGTCAGGATAAGTGGGGCATCACACCACTGCACCGGCAGGTATGAGCATAATTAGTGAACTCGATGTCCTTTTGCCTCTAAAAGTCGCTGCGGCCTAGTAATGGAATGTCAGATGTCCACGGGGTGATGCCTAGGCAACACTGTTTTAGTTTTCTGTTCTTTTTCAAATGTATTTATTTATATATTGCTTACAGGTTCGGAAATAAATATGCAAGTTATTTAGCTTGGTGGTTTTCTACAGTACATGTGTTAAAATGGCACAAGGGCATTTGTAAAGGTCGCTTTTGTGGAGCGACTGCGTGGGATTTATTGCAGATATAGCCTTAGGCGTAATACATTATTGTATGCCCGTAAAATTGTTTAATGTTTTCCATATCAGGTGATTATTGTAACCAACATGTTGACAATAAAAATCATACTACTCTCAAAAATAGTATCAAGGACTTTATTTTCATTTAACTGACCTAAAGGTACATCAAATGCGCATACATGTGTGCAGACTATATCTGGATACCTGCAGTATGTGTAGAATTGAAAGGTTTCTGGGCTTGTTTCGAATCAAACACACAGTGCGCCGTGTGAAACATTGCGTCTTTTGTGCAGGTGACTTTTCATTTAGTTGTTTCAGTTCCCCCAAAATTTTAGGGAACATTAAACGTGGCAGACTGTAAAACGGTCTGATAATTGAAAATATGAATCTACGAGGATAGATGCGACCCCCGTTAAGCTAGCAATGCCGTTAGTTACCTGTTTGACGTAGCTGAACAAATCAAATTCATTTAAATATGGTCCGCCGCAAATTTACCTTGTCCTGTTATGCCGAGTTAGGACTCATATAAGGGACTGCAGAGCGCCGGGCGTTGAGCCATGTTTGGGTAGATATGGGAAAATGCATTCCTCGATATGCAGACATGGTCAACCAATTTGCTTTACATGTTACATAGGCCTTAAATTGCACAACAATGCTGATACTGTTGTTAATGGCAAATAGATTTTAAAATAGAATTTTTTATTAAATGATTTTTTGGAAACAGCAATACCCTCTACATTTGACACTTTTGCGTATATACTACGGCAGACAGACGCAGGAACAGCAACATTGTTTGCACTATATTCCTGCGGCTCAGTGTGTTCTGACTGCAAGAATTGAACCACGACCTAGTATCACTGCTAAGTAGACTTTCCTCCGAATTTACGCACACGGTGGTATTGTTGTTTGTGTTCTACGTCAGTCATATGAGGTGCAATATGACGGCATGTTTTTTGGAGACTGAAAAAAAAGAAAATCAGCCCCATTCACGTCTTTTCGTGCCATTGTAGAAGGCTCCTTTAATAAACTCCACAATCCTATTTCTGAATTATCGTGGAAAATATCTGATTCTGATCCGTAGTAGACATAAACTAATATACTGCCATGGCAAATACATAGGCTGTTACAATAGCCTAATGGATTAAAGGCCATTGATTCCGACCTCTATTACCTCTTTCATTTTCAAGGTCACGAATTAATATGGTTAACCAAGGGGGCTACATGACTTCAGTTAAACCGAATATGACGCAGAAGATCATATTGTTCTTTTTAATTTAGAATAAATAGAAAATAAAGCTAGTCATTTTGCCCTGACCGTTTTATAACGAGATCTATGACAAACGCCTTTGTGTTGTCTATAGCCTACTCTGTTCCTTGCTATTCTCTTTAGTGTTTCAGCAGATACAGTTGAATGGAAGAAATCATTACTCGTTTCATGTAATTTTACAAATAACAGAACTAAAAATTATAAGCCGCTTTATTGATATCAAATGAAGTTGCATTCCTATTGTCAGTTATTACGAACCATATACGATTTCAATGTTGGGTTCGTTATTCGGTCAAGAAGAGTCTCAAACCTTCCATCGTTGCTGATTTAAATGATATTAAAATGTAGATTGTCTAGAAGGAATTTCATGGCTTTCGCTCGTTTTGGGAACAAAAAAACAAAAACATTTCTGTTTTACAGAGATATATTTCCTTCCCCATTCATAATTTTAAAGGATCAAGTTTCCTTCTGGGTATACCTCGGTGTCCCCTGCTCACTTCTAGCTTTTGGAATCACTTTAGTCCGCCTTTTCACGTATGTGGCCTTAAGTAAAGGAACTTTAATTTACCATCGGCAGAAGCAGACGGAAGTTTTTTTATGTTAAATGTAAATGCATGAATTGGAATGAGAACTGGAATTTTAGCAGTTCACAACAGCGCTGTAAAAAAGAATTAAAATGGGACTTACATTATTTCCAAAACAAGGCATGACGACTATGTGTATTAGCCCAAACGGAGGAAAACAAATTTCACAGGTTTTTGTTTGAGACAAATTAAACGTATTGGTTAAACTGAACATGGGTATTATTTAGGCGAGAAACAAGTTAAAAATATTTAAAATTGCATTAAAATAACACTAACGCAAACGCATTTCATTTTTCAGTTTTTGTAATTAGTGCAAACTAATACCAAATGACCAGACTTCAAACCTAGAATGGTTGTTATTTCATCCTGTAATTGTTTTATAATTACTAATTACATATGTGCTTTATATTAAATGGCGATATAATGCTCCTTTCCCCAAAGGTAGAAATGAATATCTAACAAATATCTATCAGGTAGATGATAGATATTTGTGGAGAATATGAATATCATCCCATTTTGAGTTCATTACCATATAACTTAATTGTCCCGCTATTATAACTTTGTAAGTAAAGAATCTGCGTATGAATCAATATCTGAGATGTGTCCACTGAGATCGAGGCTAAATGAGGACAGCACAACTTAGACTAGTTCTCCTTGAACTGCTGCGCTGCCTTCATTTAGATAAGACAATTTATAGTCAGTTGATAACCCTGTGAGTTTCTCGTTCGGTCCATTTTTTATTTGTGCCTGCTTTTACAAACCAAGACGTCACAGAGAATTTCAGTAAATTAAGCCCTCTGAACGGGAGTAATATTTGGAATACGTGGTTTGGTATAGTAGGCTATATAGTTGTGTACACATCGTATGTTTTCACTTTCATAATTAATTACGTTTTTGTTAAACAGGTATATCTCATAATCAACTCAATGTCTTATATTACGGACTCTGCACTCACTGTTGATTATTCAGAAAATGCCTCAGTTCATGCAAACTCTCACAACCATTTTTTTTTTCAAAAATAAGAAAAGGTTCGCAAGATATCATTCAGAGCCTATAGACCCATCGCAACAATGGCTCATTTACGCATAGCCTGTTTTTTTAATGAACATATTGTGAAAATTGCTCTGTATTTGCCATTTTGACGCACGTCTGGCGTTCCATGCATATGTTGCCCAGTGCACAGAGTAAGGCTGTGTCTTCAGATATTTTAAAACTACGGCATACATAGGCCTACGTATTTCAGCATTTTCTGCCTCTTGAATGACGGAATCTGCATTTACCAGACGTGGCAGTTGACCACTTTGACCACCCAGTATGAGAGGGACGTGTGGAGAGGATTAAGGGATGGCATATGGCCACTAGCTAAGCCTAAATTAATAAAGATTAGCAATGTATAACATAAATGTGTAACATACTGGTCTTGGAATATATGCAAAATACAGATCTTGGAATGGCACAAATGATTTTTCTCTCTCACACACAAACACAAATGCACGCGCGCACACACGCACGAGCACACACACGTATCCTCTACCTCAAGGATAAGCAGTGTGATGTTCCTCATCATCGTCTGAAAGCCTAAGTCAGAGCGTTCACTGCACTCGGGGCTCTCTCTAAGTGATGTCAGAATGGCAGTGAGCACAACTCGAACAACACCGTTCTGCTGTAGTACAATCATAGTTTTTTTCACTTTGCTAAGACAGTGAAATTATACTCCTGCAACAAAAGCCTTCCTGTATTGAATGTGATGAGGGGTCAGTTCTGGGCTTTGGATCTGTACAATAAATCATACGAATCCACCTCACGAGATGAGAACAAATTAATCCATATTCATCTGTATGTAAGTACGGGATGTTGTTTCAAAAAGAAAACGTTGCTCTGAAAAAGATAGGCTTGTCGTCAGCTGGGAAATTTCAGTTGTTCTTTTTGCAATAACTGTCAACCAGCAGAGGAGCCCGGCATGGTGATGGCTGCTCAACAATATGTACCAGGATCACAGTTGAAATTTCACACTGAATAAAGGAGGATTGGACAGGCAATCCAAGGGGACCAGCTGAGACAAGCGTGACCACCAGCCGTGTGCCCATGACCATCGTCAGGTTTTGATTTGAAATCTGGCTTCTCCGATCAAACCACCAAAAAGCAAACCTTCAGTTTTCAGAATTACAGCACAGCCTCTATGACCAAATTCAGTACACATAAATCGCCTACTAAATTCATGCAGCAAACCGGGACACTGCAAATGTTTTGAATGCAAATGTTGGTGCACTTAGTGCTGAAGAGATGTCATGTGATAAACACTTCACGAAACATGGGGAGCAATTGTGAGGTTTTTGTAATAGGCAGGATACAAATTGGCACGAAGGACTTGCAGTTATTTCTATTTTCCACAAGAGGGCACTGGTTTTCTCAGACAGAATTGCTGCATATTTCTCCTCTAGTTACCTTATTTTTTAAAGACAATAAATGCTCAAAATTCGGTTGCATTATTTCATGCATTCACTTTCATCAACGTATACTGTTGCATATTGCACGTATCGTCGTGAAAATTCCAGTGAATACGAAACAAACAATATAAAGATAATTGTCAACCGCCAAAAAATAATTGATAATCTTCTATTAAAAAAAGAAAAAAATTAGAACGCGCAATGTTATGTAAAGTACGCTGCCATAAATCCCTAATAAAAGGTTATTGAATTAAAGATGGAGAGAGTTGGCTTAAATTTTCACAATGGGAAGGAATTATCGACGGTGCTATGACCTACATTACTATCATCAAATACATTTAAAAATCCGTTAGACCCTGTGCGCTTCACAGGTTCACGCGCTTTTTGTACCGACTGAGTTATCGCGCGCAAAACAAACGGGCTATGACAAATTGATGGGTTGTGTAAAAATAATCAATTTTATCGATAAAATAAGGTCAAACACAATAACACTTTCCCCGGCAGCTTCGTTTTCATTAGCTTCACGTCGTTGTTAATGGCAACTGATTCTGCTGACTGTTGGTGACCACGATCGAGGTGTCTTCATTTCTGGTGACGTCCAAGCTTCGTCTGATAACTTCACACTTCACCGTTGGAGCACAGGGAAGCGTCCGACACTCGCTGTGCTGCACTCTTGTTTGACGCCTTCTCTGAAGAGAAACTGACCTTCAAGGTCAAGTTTTCAATAATTCATCTACTTAAACTCGAACATGTACAATTTCAGCGTCATTCTTACACACAAAAATAAATGAGAAGGCTCCTTTAAAATATCAATTACTTCCTTTTTTTTTTTTTGAAGTATGCTTTTCTACCTCATGAATATAAAGTCATTGGATATGTCATTTCAAATTTACAAAATAAGAATATTCTTCAGTGCTCAAAAACTGTGGATTCAGACCAAAGAGAGATGTTAAATAAGCGTGTGAACAAGTGCTGTATGAAGCCAAGGTTCATACGCAAAAAATGTACAAATGATCTACAATGTATGCCAACAACAAATCAGCATGTATATGCTGCTTATTTGCTACCTACAAAGTTTACTTAACACTCACTCCTCCACAGCAAAACAACTTGTGATATTCACTTCCTTACACTGCAGTTTAAGCATAATATAAATGGCTTTGTGCTGTAGCGTTTTCATATTTTGATGACACATTCTTATTTGTTGTGACAAATCACTCAGTACAGGAAACAACTCAAATAATTACTTAGGATTTAATATTTAGCACTTTTTAGTCAGTATACATTGTGTGGTGAAATAAGATATACAATGAACAAGAGCTTCAAACATTCAAACACAACTAAAACAACGTTCATTGTGCATTGAAAATTCATACGTTTTTTTACTAACGCAGTTTTTATTTTACAAAAAGCTGTAGTAATTCACTCACAAGACATCTTTCACAAACAGCTGCATTTACAGGCGCCATGTTAATTTTACCTGAGGTGCAAGCATGTTGTTTATGACGCCCTCCACTCCACAGACAAGAATTTTACTTTTTTTTTTACTGCTTTACTTCAGTCTCAAAGTTGCTCCAATAATGGAGCCCTTCATCTTCAGAGAGGCCCATCTGATTGGAGAACTCACTGACCCCTGAGAAAATATTCAAACGGGAAAAGTTTTGTGGAAAAACCTAGCAAAGTGCAGATAGGGAGCGTAGACTGGGCTGGAATTTAATTATTTTCTTAATTCTCTCTCTGCTTCCCCCCGCCTCCCTCTCTCTCTCCCCATCTCTCTTCTGTGTGTGTGTGTGTGTGTGTGTGTGTGTGAGAGAGAGAGCCATACATACCTCAGATGAATGTAAAAAGCAATTACCAAAAATATTTAGCCAGGGCCCAAGATCAGTAAACACTTGCTTACATATGTCAATAAGATTCAAGGATGACGCTTTTTGAAGTTTGAAGCAATTCACCCTCAGAAGGCGTGCCTGGGGACAGACTCAGCGACCAATAGGAGCGCACTCTCCAGACATGACTCACAGCGATGCAGGAATGAGGTCAAGGCTAATGGGTTCTTGTTTTTTTGCACAGTTCCATTACAAGAGTCTCATGAAAGCAGACGTTCAGCAGGGAGGGCAAATTCGAGGAGACGCAGGGAGAGCTGGGATGCGCGCGGTCCTCCAGGCTCTAGTGGAAAGAGAAGCCCGTGGTAGGAAGTCCCCCGCACCACTGGCTCACGAACTTCAGCACGTCCTGACACTCCGGACTGTGGGTGGTCTGGGGGGGGGGGGGGGCAGAGAAGCACAGACACTGACCAATCACATCCAGCGACCACGCGACACACAGCACAGACTCCAGCAGTGCTTTTTTTTCTGCAGGAGGACACCGCACCTTTAAGGCAATGAAACAGCCCACGTGAAGCTGCCATATGTTCGCTTTTTCTCCACTTAAATGCCGCCGCGGCTGAGACGTCTGCGGCACCGCATTCAGGTCACAGTCTCTCGCTGAGCTGCAGGCACGAACCCCACGGCTAACAACACGTTGCGGACGACAGCGCCACGCAGCGGTTTGGGAGAATAGTGGTTTATGCAGTCATATGACCGTTGTTATTCATACTGATTTGGGAACTGGACTTGTAACTTGTTTTATTTCCAAGCGAGGCACTTTTTTGGTTTTTGTACGTAAAATAAATGAATTTAAATAATGTACGCTATGTTCCGTCACACTGGGCAAGCCCGTCTGCTGAAGGCAAGCCGCTACTCTCCGTTTCTCTCTCGTGTTTGTTTTCGCCAACGACTTTCAGCCTTCAGTGACGCGGGCCCGCCGGGCGCCTCGCTCAGCGCGAGAGGCCTGAGATGATGCAACGTTCAGAAACGGCAAAAAGCGTCTTCGGCCTCCCACTAAATCCGCCCTGCGGTCTGCGTGTTCGAGGCCCGGGCGCGTCACCACGCAAGGGGTGCGGACCAATGGGCTTCCTCCGGGTTCCAAACGGGGTTCTCTCTTTCCTCCAGCAGAAGCACAAAAACGCTACAGACAACAAACAGCCAATAAAATAATTGGGTCCAAAATAAACACGGGTGGTGGTAGGGGGTGGGGGTGGGGGTGGGGGTGGTGGTGGGGGGGGGGGTTGTTAAAATCAATCAGAATCCTAACAGGCACACGGCGCACCTGCAGAGGCTCGACAGACAAACTCTCTCACCTTGGTGGCCATGAGAAATTTATTCCAGTCGTCCTTGTTCGCCGCCTTCCCGGGTCTTTTGAACTCGATTTTATTCCTCAGCACCGGGTAGCCTGCGTTCCACAGGAGAGAACGAGAGGGGGGGGGGCGGGGGGGGATGGGGGGGTAAAAAAAAAAGAAAAAAGAAAAAAAGAGTTTCTTGATTATTCCGTTCACACGCAGCCCGAGAAGCAATTAGCGGCTTTGGCGTGGCGCGTGTGACCGCAGCCCCGACTCCCCGATCACAACACGGTCCCTCGCCGCTCGTCAGCGGGGACGAGCGAGAGATTCTCATCTCCCGAAACCCCCCCCCCCACATCACTCATTAATACAGCTCAATCTCTGCCAGGACTGTGCAGAAAAAAAGCTCCTCACCGTTCCTGAGGGGAGAATCACGTTCAGTTCATGTTCAGCTAATGCTGAAGTTCTCATGTAGTGTCTCTCACTGTCCAAACATGTCTAAATGCAGCATCTCTTATATAGTGCCTTTCACTGTATATGCATAAACAGTGTTATGTAGTCTCTCTCCTTGTATAAATACAGTACATCTCATATAATGTCACTTGTTGTATAAATATGTCTAAATATACTGCATCTCATACAGAATATCTCACTCTCTACATACAGTATATCTTATATTGTGTCTCTAATAGTGTAAATATAGTGTCTCATATAGTCTCTCATAGCATAAATATGTCTAATCTCTAGTTGTCTAAAAGTGTGCAAACATAATACTGCTCATATAGGGCCTGGTTTACTAAGAGCTTTAACACGTGCAAAACCTTTTAGCACATGCAAAATCAATAACATGGCCTGTAATTGGTCATGGTATTTGTTTTGCACCAATCATTGGTTGTGCTATTGGCTCAGTGTGCGCTAAAAGGTTTTAGTTAAATCAGGCCCATAGTCTGCCACTGTGCCTGGGACTGGTCTGGGCTATGGGGGCATGGTTTTGAGCTGGCTGGAGCGGAGGGCTGGTCCTTGGATCTGATTGGTTATCGCACCACGCCCCCCCCCCCATCTTTCCGGCCACTATGCCGGCTTGCCTCGTGTCTCCAGCTATCCCATCATGCCTTGCTGATTCGACAAATCTGTTCTCGTTGGAAATGAATGGAGGCGGGGTCATCGACCCGAGAGACCAGCTCGCTGTGGGGAGTGCGTGCGCGGCTTCGGCCCGACGCAGGGGCCACGCCCGGGCCGCTCACCCGTGATGACGCAGGGCAGGGAGCGGACGCCGGTGCTGAGGGCCAGGAGGGAGCCCTCGTACGTGTCCCGCTCGTCTTTGGGCAGGACCTGCTCCACGCGCTGGTCCATGGACACGGTCAGGACCCAGTCCCGGATCTCCTCCCGCTTGTCCTCCTGCGTGTGGGGGGGGGGGGGGCAGAGTGTGAGACCTCCCTCAACACCCAAACACCAACCTCACTCTCACCGCTTACACCATCCACCCCCCCCCCCCGATTAGCAAGCAAACCGGAGCGAATCCAAGGGCCCCACGCCAGTGAAATCAAAGCCCGAAGACGAATCGATAATCACTCCGAGCTCATTACGGCCCGCGCCGTCTCTCCAAAACACTTCAGAGTCAATCGGCGCGACTCGACGCTCGCTGCTACGCCGCCCAATTACCCAAGCTGTGTGGGGAGGGGAAAATGTTTTTTTTATTTTAATTTAACTTACAGTAACATGCTGCTTGGCCGGCAGCGGGACCTCGAAGGGGATATCGGTGTCCTGGAAGTCGGTGTGGTCCAGAGCGTCCAGATTGCCTTCCTCGATCCCCTGCGAAACGCCAGCACACGTTCACACCGCGGCGTAAAATTTAATTCGCCGTTTTTCATTATCACGTGCGATAAAATCGTAAATAAGGTCGTGATTGAGACCGGTGTTAATAAACCGCTTTATCTCGCTTTATCTGCACTCCAATCTTTGGGGTTAAATCTTAATCTTTGTTTTGACACCGTTTTTGACAGTTTTTTTTAGAACTAGAGTGATGGCTTAAGTTGACGTTGCCAACACAACTTGTTAAAACCTCATATTCAGACAGACTGGCAGGTCATCATTAATATGTGCACTTGTATCATTCATATCTGGTAAGGCCTCATGGGTATAATAGTAATTACAATAACAATAAAACAATGAATTTAAAATTTGAAGGACCCAAGAAAAGTTTTCACCTACATCACAAAGGTCCAGGAAACGGTTCAGAAAAATGAAGGCCATGTTCTCCCAACCAACTTCCTGTGTACAGACAAACACAAACAAACACAAACACAAGGCCATCAGCGACAGCCATTTCAGAAACAAGCTTCAATTTAGTTTAGCAAATATGTCCTTCCATCAGAAGAAGACGTCAAACCACAGAGAGTTCCTGTAGCGCTGGGAGATGGAGAACGGCGTGGGCGAGATTACTCAGAGGATTTCATTGTTTCCCTTGGTGGATATTTTAGGAAACAGGTAGAGGGTTTCAACAGCCTTAAATCTCTCAAGGGCTTGTGCGTCCCCCTCCCTCCCTCCCTCCCTCCCTCCCTCGCTCGCCCCTCCCTCCCTCTCTCCCTCGCTCACACACACACACACACACACACACACAGCTGAGGTCTGGATCAGCACCACTCATCCAGGTGATCTGCCTGTCATTGGCTTACCTTAGCAGCCAGACCCGCTTCGTAAAAGGCCTTGTCTGCAGGAATGAGCTCGGTGTGCCTCAGGAGGGAGATGGAGAGCTTGGCAGCGATCGTGTCCTGCACAGGAGAGGGGGGGGGAGGGGGGGGGGGGGTGTCGCAGAAATGAAGGGTGGTGAGAGAGGGCGGTGGCTCCACCCCCTGACCCGCCTGACTGGCAGCACCACAAAGTCTGAGAATCTTTAAAGTGAAGCAGTTAGGGAACTGGGCCTGTAACTCAAAGGTTGCAGGTTTGATTCCCAGCCAGGGCCCTGCCACTGTACCCTTGAGCAAGGAACCTGAACTGAATTGCTTCAGTAAAATATCCAGCTGTGTGAACGGAAGAAATCAAAGTCGCTCCTCACATATGAGGAATATCTACACACACACACACACACACACACACACACGATTAACAAGCATGTGCTAAAAGTTTAAAAGCTCTGGGTAAAAGCACAGTCGGTGTGTTTTTTGGTGTGACCCGGCAGGCCGAGGCGCCCCCGACGCGGGCTAGCGGGGTAAAGGGCAGGCGGGCGGGCGGGACGGGCTGCACCCACCAGCTGGTGCGCGCTTTTGGCAGCGGAGCGCGTGGCGCAGTAGTGCGCGACCAGCAGCATGCGCTCAAACTCCTCGTGCGCCGGCGAGTTGGCCTCCGACGTCTTCACCAGGTTCTCACACTGCGAGCGGAGAGAGAGAGAGAGAGAGAGAGAGAGAGAGAGACAGAGAGAGAGAGAGAGAGAGAGGGAGGGAGAGAGAGAGAGAGAGAGTGAGAGAGGGAGAGAGAGAGAGAGAGAGAGAGAGAGGGAGAGAGAGAGAGAGAGAGAGAGAGAGAGGTGTCACTCAGGCCTCAGAGAGCGCCGAGGCGGGGCTCAAACCAGGGGTGTGCAGTCTTATCCGAAAATGGCCGGTGTGGGTGCAGGTTATTTTTTGTCAGCCCAGCACTACAACACCTGATTCAACCCAAGTAACTATTCATGGTCTTTAATCCAGACCTTGATTAGTAGAATCAGGTGTGTTAGCGCTGGGCTAAGACAGAAACCTGCACCCACACCGGCCCTTTTCTGATAACACTGAACACCCCTGGCTCAAACTCTTTGGCACTTTTGTACAGACAATCAGACAAGGTTTTGGCCTATTAGGATCTTCATTAAGGTCTCGTCGCCCAGCCTCTGACCCCCCCCCCCCCCCCCACTCTCGGACGCGCTCACCAGCAGCAGCAGGACGTCCCGCAGGTCGGCCCACATCCGGTACGCCTCTGCCCCCCCTCTGCCCGGAAGGTTCAGCAGGTCCAGGAACACGCGCTTGTAGATGTTGAAGTTCTGAGGTCACAAAGAAAAGAGAGTGATTGTGATACAATCTCACAATAATTTCAATTCAATTCCATTGCAGTTTCAGCTTGATTTATAATGAGATTTTTACAGAGACACTCTTACAAAGGAACTCAGGTAAAAGCTGATAAAGTTAGGCTAACTGATAATGGGGGGTAATGGTGAAACCATCGGGCAAATAATCACAGCTGTCAAGTTCATAGCCCAGTGTATTAGCTGATGGATTGAAGGAACGTGATTGGTCACAGTGATTGGGAGGGGGAGGAGCATCTAAGGAGCTCACCTGGGGATTGGCTGGGACTCCGTGATTGACGTACAGGCCTAAGACCTTCTCCGACTCGGCCTCTTTGATCAGATGGGTGGCATACAGGGCGATGTATTTGTGAAGGACCTTGAAATTCTTACAGGAAAAAAGGAATAAAGAGAACGTTTAGACAATGCTAATGAACAGCCAATGGGCCATTAATATTAGCGGAACCATAGAGTTAAACAGGAACCCAGAGGTACCTGTTTAGCGGCTGTCTCGATGCACTTGTCCCATTGGCCTCTCTCAGCGTACATGTCCAGCGCCGCCATGACGTCCACTCCGACCAGCTGGCGACAGAGAAAAAAAACAAAATGGAGAAATCGACGCGGGCCTAGCAGCGCTCAGCAGACAGCGATACCAGATGAGCTTCTGTACAGACTGAGGGAGCGGGAAAGCGCTGCTGATGCATTATAGATTGCTGTCGCGCGATCCCCTCAGTCATAACCATGGAGACGAGCTGTGGTCTCCAGCCCTGGTCCTGGAGAGCCGCAGGGTCTGCTGGCTTCTGATTTCACCTTAAAATCAGCACCCAGCTGAGACCCAAGTAACCAGGTGAGGCGAGTTAACTGTGTAATCAACTGCTCTAACTGATTAAGTGCAGAGTAACCACGAAAACCAGCAAACCCTGTAGCTCTCCTGGACCTGGGTTGGAGAACACTGGAGTAGAGCAACGGCCATCACAGGAGGAGGTAAGTCTGCATCCACCAGAGGGCGCCGGAGGGCTCATCTGCAGATGGCTGTGGGACAAACCCGCCAGCCCTCATCTTGTCCTGACCGCACAGCTGCTCATGTTTCTGGTCAAGATCTATCTTTCCAATCAGGCTTGGTTTGTGTAGAGCAATTTACAAAGTGGCCCTCAAAAAGCACTTCACAGCGCACATTTTCTGGTGGGAATAAAAAAAAATTTTTTTTTTTAAAGAAACGGCATGTGACCCACGGTCTGGGATCAAATCCAGACTGTGCTAGGGCTGACTCTGGCTGGTAGTTCCAGAGGGTAACAATATATTTGGCAGTACTGTTGCCCGTGGTAAGGGATCCGCATCTCATTGCTATCTAGCGACCCCTGCTGGTCGATCGGGTGCCTACGTTCTGCTAGCTAAAGCTGCACGTGAAGCTTCTTCCTTTGAATCATGTCTATGAATTTGGCTTGTGGGCTGCTGTGTGGAAAGAAGCACTTGTGACATCACGTGATTCGAACCTGGCGCACATCTGTTAGCTGGTATTTAGCTGCACTGTTATCCAGCAACTAGTCTGATTCAGGTTTATGTCGGAGATGCAGTCAGGGGATTTGGGCGTTAACTGGATGGGACGGCCTCATGACGGCTATCCTTCTTATTTCAACCCTTTTAACAGGATTTCTTTTTTTCAAAATTCAAAGTCAGTGTTCTAGAACTCCACTGCTTTCAGTCACCAGCCAGTGGTTGTTTCGTCAGCATTAGAACGTTCGGGTAGGAACTCGGTTCCCCCGGCGATGAGAAACTAGGAGAGAAGCAGACAGGCGGGAAGTGGAGCGAGGCCGGGGGGGAGACGTGTGTTCCCCATGCCTTTTCAGGCCGCTAAAATTGATGGCTACTTTTCTTTTGAACCGACAAGACATATTAAGACAGTATAATGGCGCGAGCACAATGGTATACTCACGGAGTCCACTTTGCCCTGGTTCTTCAAGTGCTCCTTGTATCTCTGATCCACGTATTCCTCGAACCTACAAACAGATGCATCAGGACTGAGCACAATGGAGCCGAAGGGCTTTGTGTGGCGTTCAGAGAGTTCGCAGAAATTCAATGGCGCGTGCGTGCATGCAGCCCGATGTCTGCACGCTGGAAGAATCCTCAGCTTCTCTCTCTTACCGTCGAGAAAACCTTTAAAGTGCCCGGGCTGCACGCCTTTTCCTCCTCCTCCTCCTCCTCCTCCCTTTTTTTCTTTTCTTTTTTTGCATTTCCGTCTCCCTGCGCTGACAAATGAAGGAGGAGACGCTACAAAGGGAATCTATCCCATCCCATCCCTGCTCATCTCCTTATCAGCGCATTAGGGCTCGTCTTTTGGGTACAAACTGACATAAAGAACCCTGGGCGTCCTGTCATGAAAAATGCGGACGAGTCCTCAATCTCTCACTCGCGGAAAGCGTACCGTCGCGGCTGAAGCCGCCACCCCCCCCCTCCCCCCCGCCCCTCCCCAATTCAGCAGGACAGGTTTCTGACACGGAGGGTTTATTTATTTACGTTATCTGTTTTGTCTAACGAGCCAGCGATGCTGTAGCGCTCCTTAGAGTCGTGTGAATGTCAGGAGTGTCAAGAAGCCCCGCCTCCTAGGTACCGCTGTGAAACCCACTGGCCCGTTTTTGGGGGGGGGTGGGGGGGGGGCCGAGAGACTGCCACCCTACCGCCCTAAAACCAACAATCCTCACATCCAAGCTCTTCACTTGCGTTTCCATGACGGAAAAGCTTTCTTTCTGACCAGCAAATACTTTGCAATGTAGCCCAAAAGTGTTTGGGCCTGATTTACCAAGACCGTTAGCATGTGCAGAACGTTTTAGAGCAAAACCAATAACATGACCAACGATTGGTGCAGAACAAATACCAAGACAAATCATTGGTCGTGTTATTGGTTTTGTGTGTGCTAAAGGGTTTTGTGCATGCTAAAATTCCCGGTAAATCAGGCCCTTAGAATGCAGAAACTGGTCCAGGGCAGCTTTATTGGTACAGCTGAGGCAGTATTAGCGAACAGGAGCCTGGGGAGGGGCTTGCAGGTTCAAGCCCGCCTGTTGGCTGTGTCCCCTCTGCAGCCCCACCAACAGCCCTGTGGACTTACAAGCGCAGGGAGACGCTCAGCTGGCGGTTATAATGG